>NC_141818.1:44354157-44601657 GCF_982586985.1 Callionymus lyra | reverse complement strand
AGACAAACACAGGAGTTCCAGAAAATCAGGGAAAAACACAAATAAAAATGTCTTAAGATGTTTCTTGAAGGAGTCAGTAGATCATCAAACACAGAGATGGTTCCAAAGCTTAGGAGCAACAGTCTGGAAGGATTTCTCTCCTCTGGTCCTGAACCGTGTTCAGGAACCATCAGTAGATTCTGATCCACAGACCTCAGAGCCCGAGCTGGGGTGTAAGTCTGGATCAGAATCTACTGATGGAAGGTCTGACCATGAATAGATCTGAAAGCAAGATCCAGAATTTTAAAATGGATCCTGAAAGAAACTGGCAGCCAGTGAAGAGTTTTAAGGATCGGGGAAATGTAAGTTCTCTTACTAGAGTGGCTCAGAATTCTTGAGTTTTGTATTTACTTCAGGCAGCTCCTTCTTTTATATAGTATAAGTATAAACATTATTTTTGAAGTAATTCAATTCGTTTTTATTTGTTAATTTATTTCAAAATTGATAATACAATCCCAAAATATTAAATTTTGTGATGACTTATCTTCTGAATTGTCTATGTTGCTGGAGGGAATCTGTCCACGATATCTGACAGAAAGTACATTTTATTCATTTTACGAGGATTATATAACGACAGATCTACAGAGTGACCATTTGGATTAAACACAAAGAAACTAAATAAATAGAATAAAGCTCCTTACACGGCCCAACACTGACAACGAACACCTCAACTCCCCATACGTCATTCAACGTTTTCATGAATTCCTACCACAGATGCAATGCCAAAAATACTGTTGTTCACCACGTACATGAACCTCGAAGGTTTAATTCCTTCTCCAAAGTTTTTGTACCGACATTCTGTTTCTTCAAACCGTCCATCATCCCCAGCTTTGTCTCCACACAAGCTATTTTCTCAACAGTAAATTTCACGAGTAAGGAGTGGAGAGTTGGGGGCAGCCAAGCAGCGTCTCAGCAGGGGGATGAGAATTGCCATTTGGAGTAGTCGCGTGTTCAAATACTTCAATTGGACTCGCCTTGTTTCGGTGTGAAATAAATCAATCGCCTTCTTCTTGTTTATCATTTCTTCCTGCTCGCTCTGTCGCTCATTAGCAATGTATGCTAACACACAGTTGTATTAGCATTACCGCGCCAGATGGTTGACTCAGTTTAAAGATCAATGTCCTTGTTTGTACGGCGAACTGTAAAGATGCTAGTATTAAATTACGTAAACAACATGGATTCACAACCCTGTCCTTGTAGTTTCTGAATAAGAAGGAGGTCCAGGAAGCTTTATTTATCTTAAGAAGCTTTTATTTGTTCAGGCTTTTCCTTGATTTTCTTGAACTCCTGTGTTGTTCTCTGTGTTATCTTGACCTTTAAAATATATACTTTATTGAATATTGTTTTGATTGTTTAAGCGCTTTGTGACCCTGGTCTGGAAAAGCGCTATATAAATACAAATTACTTACTTACTTACTTACTGGCCCTGCAACCTGGCTGCAGATAATCATAGGGAGGGATATGAATAATGTAAGACAAGGAGCTTTAGCGGATATGAAACAAGTGTGTGGGTCTATTTGTGTGTGAGAAAGTGCTCACAAAATTCCTAATTACAGTTCCCCATAGTAGGGAGTGTGAGCTTCCTGAAATGCTAACTAGCTTCCTACTGGGAGTGTTTTATTATTCATAGTGTGCTAGCACGAGGGTGCGTCGGAGAAGGTGCCAGCTACAGCGAACACTTGGCTATCACACGGATGATTTGTTGGAGGGTTAGAATCCTGTACGACACGGAAAGATGTCGATACCACTTGATACTCCTCAAAGGGTTTGACGGGTTTCTTTGTGATTGACGGTTCCTCATCGCTCACCCTGTGGAGCTGGGATAGACTCTTTGGTTTTGAAGTATCGGGAGTAGGCTGAAAAATATTTATTTTAAGCACACGAGATGTGAAGAAATACATCAGGCGAAAACACCCACAACCGTCAAGAATGTGCGAACCCAGCATGCGCACTATTGGCAGGTCGTGTTTTTTTCACCCTTTGTTCGTTATGGCCTCGATACAAAGCTGTGAAGTCTGCATTTCAATCACAACGTGCATAACTGCAAAATAGACAATTTGCCAACAATACAGCGCAGGCATCATATTCCGAGTCTCCATATTCCGACGAGTCAGCGGGGAGGTGACTTGCTCACCATGCATGCAGATTCGCTTCTACGCCACGGGGGGTTTCCCCTCTCAAACAAGATCAACGTTATGACAAGAGACAGTGCCAGCTCTTCGCAACACAATGTTTAATAACACGCAGCGGAAATGCTAAGCTTTGACATTTCGCAAAAGATGAGGAGAAACTCTGAAATTCAGCAGGAGACTTAGGCCACTACCCTGCTGCTGAGGAGTCCCTGGTTGGGGTCTTGAAAATGCAAGCATTTATTAATGTATTCCGAAATTTTAACGCTTGTGTTTCAGAGCATAGCATGGTAGATTCTCTTCGTTACTCGAACAAAGTACAAACACATTTTACGAAGTGCTGCTTTAAAGGAAACGGCAGTTTTCTTCTATATGTACCCCAGGTGTTTTTGCTCTTTCATGATCTTTGTGTAGCCTGTAACAGACTGGCGTCCTGTCCAGGGTGTCCTTCCCTTAACGTCTGAAGAAACTGGGATAGGCTCCAGCCCTCCTGCGACTGTCATAAGGGAATAAGCTGCATGAAATGAATGAATGTCTTGTGCTTTTTTGGGTTTGTAGAATTTATGTATTGTTCTCTACAATTCTACACTCTACAAGATAAATATTAAATTCAATTCAATTTTATTTAAAGTGTCTTATCATAACAAAGATATCTCAAGACACTTTACAGTTGAAGTAAGACTATAGTTGATTAAGGAAAAATAGATCCCAGCAATTCAACAAAGAGCAAGAAGCGAAACACTGTGCAGTGAGCTATGGCGAGGAAAAACTTCCTTTTAGAACGCAGAAACCTTGAGCGGAACCAGACTCATTGTTGACGGCCTCTTGCTTCATCACACGCTCCATCCTCAACAAGACCCTACAAAACAACTCTATTCCTGGACATTCCATATTTTCACGAAGGGGAACTCGTGCTTCACTTTCAGCTGCCAATATTTCCAATAAAAACATATGTCGTATGTTGAGAGGTCAGTTTGTCTAAGTTACTTATCACCAAAAGCCAAAAACTGACTGTCCCCGACCGTTTTTGGTAGACTTTACTAAGAGTGGACAAATAGGGTCGATGGTGGTGCAGATACCTGTGTCTGGACCAAAGGTATCTGCACCAGCCGCCACAGTACCGTTTTAGACATCAGAAAAAGTAACACAAGTAAGTCCACCTTTTGCTCATGTCCCGAAAAATTGGTTCTAAACTCGCTGGATACACAAGACGTGACTGGGGGAAAAGGGACCCGAGGGGAATCTGGTCGAGAGAAATTTGCAAAAAGTGATATCAATATCGTGATATCTTCAAGTTACAAACGAGGCTTGGTTCCTCACTAATAAGATGGTTTCATATAACACTAGTCATGTTGCAGTCTTACAAAAAGGTAAGTTACTTTAGGAGTCCAGCTTATGGATTGACAGTTTACATGTGCTGCCTTGGCTTCGGTGAGATCCTCTGGGCGGCACAAATTCATACAGTCAGGTAGATTGTTCGTGATGTCCCCTGGCTCTTGTAGTGAGGTCGGGATTTGGGTCCAGCCATCCATCACTGTGAGCACAAGGCATGCAAGGGAAAAATGGCCCGTTGAAAAAAAGACTAACCCAACGAGATAACAAACTAAAAATCCTCCTAAATTGAAATGTTATTAAAATATTTTATCATATATTATCTAAAAAAATGATATATTTTTACATTGAAATATAAACTATAAATATAGATAAACAAGGAATTTATACATGTTGTTGACCATGTTGTCATTTTGAATATTTTAGTGGAGGTCCATCTTTCAGGGCATAGTTAAATATAGAAAATTAATTTGCTCATTTCAATAATTGTGCTTCTTTAGTTCCTCACCACGACAGGCAGAAACCTCCAGAGAACCAGACTCAGTGCGGGTGACTTCTCTAACCAGTCGGACCAAACACAAAAGTGAACACACACAATCATCGCCGATACAAGCGAAAATACACAGCAAAAGTCCAACGCGACTCCCTTGTGTATCAATAAAGTTCTATCTATCTATCTATTACTAGAGAAAACGCCAGGAGTGATGCCTCCTCGTACGTCTCTAGTAGACCATCTTTAAAAAAAAAGTTCATCTTGCAGAAGCATTGATGTTGATATCGAGGGAGAAGAAACTCCTTTTAATAATTGATGAAGAAGTTAAGAGCAACAACTGGACCCGTCATCACAGACATGAATCCCATCACTCTCTGTTCGCTGTGACAGTCGCTCTGTGGTTACGTTGTCATGTTTCATTACATATTACGCCATTGCTTCTGACTCTGGGAACAAATTGTTGGAGGTTTTGCATATTATTCTTGATGTGCCTTTTGTGTCCATTCAATTACCTTTTTTATGTATTGCATCCATCTTTGTTGTACATCATACGATTCGTATCCTCAGGTTTGTTCGGCCGTCTTTCACACTAATCATCCATCTATTGATCTGCTCAACAACGCATCCATCCAGACAATCATCCCATTTGTTCAATTTCCTCCAACCATTGGGCTGTTCCTTCACCTATAACTATACTACTGTATTGTTCATTCACTTATTTTCAAACCACCCATTGATGATTCCAGATCACTTCACGCATCAAATAATTGCGTGTCCACACTTGCGATAATCTGTAAAGGAATTTGTCCATAAAAGTCTTGGGATCGCCATGGTTTCAGATTCAATATCTTCTTCCAGGATAACAGATACAATTGGCCTCTTTTGGTTATTAAGGCCCTCATCTGGAGGAACCACTGCTCGAGGAACTGAGGCCTACACAGAAGGTTGTTTTGAAGCTTCTGGTGTAAGTTACTGTTCATCATCGGATTTTGAAAGGTGACAGAACTTTCTCATGAACTTATTTTTACTCCAGTTCTCGCTCCAGTGATAGTAGTTCTTCATGTTTTCAAAGTGCAATGATGTTTTTTTTTTGGATCTTCTAATGAAAGTGCTTTTCAAAAGTACTTAGCTTTTTTTCCAGGTGGTCCTCTCTGTTTCTTAGTCAACTCAGGCTTCATTCAGTGGAAGTTGAGGAGGCTCAGCTCGCCCTCCACAACAAAGTCCTGATACTTTTCCCACATTCTATGAACCCTCAGTGGTGAACGAGATCACGAGACACTTGAGCACGACTGCCACACTGCCTCCTTCAAAGTGGAGTGGACGTTTAACTCGATTATCCTAAAAGAACAATACATCGGGTTGTATAAAACATGGTTCTTTCGGGCTTAAACAGAGCAACAAGCATAAGATTAGGATCCAACTGTACGCAGACCGACGTCCATGCATGCTGCAGCGTCAAGAGCCTTCCACGCTTTTTTGGAGACATTTTATTTCCATCTATTTACTGACCTCATTAATGTTCCCAGAATCCAAACTGAGCTGTGCGGGAAGCGCTGAAACAGAGAGCCTGTTGAAGTGCTCTCTTCCTGGGCCGCGACAGCGCTAATGCAGGATGAAAGCAGGATTGAGCGACCTCAAGATGGCCGGTTAAAGACAGGGGGGGTTTGAAGTGGGACTCCAGATCTCAGAGGCCAAGTGTTTCCCACACATATCGTGAGTCTGTGGAGAGTTTCGGTCGGACATGGACCAGGGACGTGCGGTGAGGCTCATGGCTGGTGAGGCTCTGGAGTTACAATCGTAAGATCTGAAAAGATCGTCCTCATCCACGATTCATCAAACAGCAAGGATGATATTGCTGAATATTCCATCCACACAAGAACATACAGTATATCTTCTCAATATATAGCGTATATGAAGGTTGTGTATCAAACAATAGGCTGAAAATGTAGTTGTCAACTATAACAATAATAATATAATTTATTTGTTGCGATGTTTATATTCATTTCTAATAATACTATAGTTAATATTATCTTAAAGGGCTACAAAGTAAAAAAGATGAAATTTTGCAATACAAATGGGTTAAAACAAAGAAAAACATCCCATCAAACAAAAAGATAATTATAATAATTATGGGTACAAATTTGAATGAAAATAAATTAATGTTTTTAGAACAATTTATAACAATTGGGGGGATGGAGTTTGTCAGGTAAATGCGTCACTTTTTAAAGCCACATAAAAGAGGATCTGAACTTTGTTTGACATTGACGATCGTGATATTCTGACAATAAAACACAGTGAATGTGTCTAAATGTATAGTTAACCTTCCACCTTTGTTATAAAATTCATGAAACACATAGTTTGACCTCTCTGAGCAGGACTTTCGATTACTGTTGGAAACATGTTGCATTATTATTCAAGTAAGTAAGTAAGTTATGGTTATTTCTAAAGTGCATTTCTAGAAAGTATTAATAAAATCTCTACATTTTCTCTTACATGAACAATTCCGAAAAAAAATTGAATAAATCTGTACTTTAAGTTTTCTGTTTCTTTGTGATGATAAAGCTTCAGAATAAAAGCAATTTTTGCACCTTTTTAAAACAATCACTCACATTCTCTGGTTCTTCTGTTTGAGCTAATGCAACATGACATGATTGCCCCTAGAGGTGAGGCTCAGTATTGCGGTGAGGCTGCACTTTATTAAGGGATCGAAAATACATGTCAGACTTCGCACAGACTGTAGAGAGTCTGTATAACAAATATTTACAAATACGCACATCACATGACCCAGTTTGTGTTAGATCTCACAGTCACAAGTGAGCCGTGACTCACACGGACATTTCTGCACTGGATCTGATCATCAACACTCAAACTCAGCCATTTTCACTCAACAAAATGTTACAAATGTTACAGGAAAATGAATGAAAGTAAAACAAATGAAACAGCCAGTCTCTCCACCTCCACCTATCTTTGGTGTCCTCCCTTATCACTCCATTTCGTCTTTCAACTCATCCATAAACATAAACGATTGTCAACATTATCTTCCTTCTTCCAAGATATGTCTCACCACCACATCGCAAGACCATGTGACCTCCCTTACTCTGTCTACGAACTTCTGTCCCTCAGATATACTCATTTCTGAATATCATGAAAACCTGAAAGTCTTTAGTAATTAAGTAAGTAATAGTTCTTTGTAAAGTGCGTTTCTAGACCAGGGTCACAAAGCACTTTAACAATAAAAAATAATACACAGTTCAAATATATACTTTAAGAGATCAAGACACATAAGAAAAACACAGGAGTCTCAGAAAATCAGGGGAAAGCACAAATAAGAATGTCTTAAGATGTTTCTTAGGAGTCAGTAGATCATTAAACACGGAGGAAGATCGTTCCAAAGCTTAGGAGCAACAGTCTGGAAGGATTTCTCTCCTCTGGTCCTGAAGTTCAGGAACCATCAGTAGATTCTGATCCACAGACCTCAGAGCCCGAGCTGGGGTGTAAGGCTGGATCAGATCACTGATGGAAGGTCTGACCATGAATAGATCCGAAAGTAAGAACCAGAATTTTAAAATGATCCTGAAAGAAACTGGAAGCCAGTGAAGAGATTTAAGGATCGGAGAAATGTGAGTTCTTCTACTAGAGCGGCTCAGAATTCTCGCTGCAGAGTTTTCAACTGCAGGCAAGACAGCACCTTCTTGTTTAGTCAGAGCAATGGTGTTCTTCTGTTTATTTTTTATCTTTTTATGCTGCCAAACAAGGCAAGCATTTGAAGTGTAAAATGGTGAGTCTATCCCCGGTGGGATTGAGTCGCAACAACAGCCGTTCAAGCTGTTCCTACAGTAGTTGAATCTGCACCTGAGTTTCTACTTGAGTGTTATTTCTGCTCAAGAATATCAGCTCTTTCAGCCTCTTTGCATCAAAATCATTTGAGATTCAGGATTCAAGATGAATTGTATTCCCTTAACGGGGTAGTGGAAACCCATGCAGCACGGGAAGAACATACAAACTGCACCTGTACCTGCGACCTTCATGCTGTGAGACCATCTTCTCTAGGTAGAAAAGTTTTCCTAAAATACAGAAATTCAACGTATTTCAAAGTAAAGTCACGTCAATAATTTGCCTCAATACCCTTTTTTCGCCTCATGCACGCCATTGTACGTACACACTTTATGTACAGTAGCCCTACAGTAACACAACATAACACTGACAAAGTGAACTTTTTTGATGTAAAATTCATGTTTGAGTCTGTTTTTGTTTTTTTGTAAAAACCGTTAAACTATCGTGACCATTTCAAAAATGGCTCCAGCATCTGTTCAGACAGAAATAAGAAAAACAAAAAATCTAAACTGGCACTTTTAAAGGTTGTCAAATCAAATCAATCAAATTGAAATCAATATGTAGTACCAAACCAAAAAACATAATTACTTGACAAAGTCATTGATGTTCCAGCTTCGTCCAGCTAGAGAGTGAAGTATTCGTCACTAACACATTTATATAATATGTGTGATTTTCCTGACCCACTCTTAGCGACCAACCTTGAGCGTCTCTACTCGCTTTCCTGTGTCATAGTTACCTTTAACACATGAAAAAAAAAACATCTATCGAGAAAATAAACCAAACGAGTGTTTTTCCTCCGAGGCGTCCAGCTGGGGACGTGTGGATGTCAGGACTGATTGACAGTCGGCTGGCTGGCGCCCAGAGCGCCAGAGGGTTGGGGGTTGGGGGGGGGGGGGGGTACACGTTGTCGTAAACAAACTGCTATTGCTAAAAGTCACGGGCGGGCCATCTGTCACTGGAAGGGTGAGGAAAATTGCGGAACCCATTTCTTTACACTTGGACTTCCTGGTTTTCTTTTGATCATTCCACATTTTGAAAGACTGCAAATGAACTGCTGCACAAACAGGAAACATCAACCCTGGAGACAGTCGTTTTTTTTCTCTTTTTTGACTCGAGTATGTAACTGTACGCTTGGTTACAGTTTAACCAAAACTAAGTTTAGATGTCTATAATCCCACTTGGTGAGGTCATCACAAAAATGGATCATTTCCAATACGATTTTTCTCCGACAAAAGGTTCAGAGAGAAATCAGTCGCACAGAACAACTGAAAACTATTTAGTTAGCATTCCTGGCCTGTGTGTGGCGCTGTAACGTTCTTGAAAAACACAAGAGCTCGAATTATTCAATCATAGAGAGTAAAAATGAAATTATTGTCGGTCCTGGTGAGACGTGATGGAAAAGTAGGGCCAGTGTTTAGAAAGTTCTCTTTCGATGTGAACTAGTTCAAAGTTCACTGCACCAGTTGTGTTCTAGTTCAGTTCATGGTTCATAATTCAGTTTTTTTTTTAAGTTCACAGCTCCAAGAATTAATTAAAGAGTTATTTTTTTCGATGAGTTGCTACGAGGTCATTTTATTTTTACTTATTATTTCCAAAGTCCATTTATAACCAAAGTCAGTAATTACTGTATTATATTTGTTTTAACAAATTAAAAATATTCATCAAATTTATCATCATAACATGAACTATTTTTATTAAATTTTCATTTTCATTTACTGTCAGTTTTGTAAAAACAACACAGAAATTGTTTGTGTTGTTGTGAATGACAGACAGAATGGAATAAATAAAATAGATTTGCACAAAATAAGATGAATAAAATACAATAAAATAAGTGACTCTAACATTTAAGTGGACGAATAACAATTAAATAACTAAAGAGTCCATGATCAGGATCATCTCATTTGAACCTTAAAAAAAACAGGTTTACATCACGGCAACATGTCTGTCTATTCAGTCACAGCAGCAGTGATGCGTTCAAGGTCCTGACGTACAGATGTTTCTTTTTAAAGTCGACGGCAAGTCTGCAGCTTCGACCTCGTCATGAAACTAAATGATTATAGAAAGAATTCATGACACTTTGCCGACTTCATGCTGCTGTAGCTTCACCTGCTGCTCTTTGTTTTGATGACGTTTGTGCGTCACTGCTGTTGCCAGATCAGTTGTTTTCCTGCCACACATTAATACCTGTTCACAGTGCGTTTGAGCAGGTTTCTGCATGAAAGTCTCTAGAAATCTGGCAACCAACCGGACTAGGATGAACAAAGAGAGCGAGATGTTCCCGGACACCAGAATGAACGAGTTCACAGAAGCGTTAATACTCCAAGATCAGTTCACGTTCGTCCAAAATATGAACTAGTTCATGAACTATCAATCAATGAACTAGTTCAGAACGACCCTGAGTAAGGCTATAAGTGATAGTTTTCAAAGCATTTTCTGTTTCGTTGAAAGACAATAACACAAGGGCAATTTCGTTGTTTCAAAAAGTTCTTTCTACTTGGGTTATCTCAGGGTCAAAGTGACCCAAAGGCCCGATAACGAATATTTTTGTGGTATCCCTTGTGTTGTTGGAGGTCAGGTCACCTTGACCCAGAGGTGACACAAGGGTTAAGAGTCTCCGGTGATTTACTATTCTTTCAAGACTACTGGTGAACATCTGTCTCGCCTGCAGTTGATACAAAACTCTGCAGCGAGAATTCTGAGCCGCTCTAGTAGAAGAACTCACATTTCTCCGATCCTTCGAATTCTGCATTTGCCGCCAGTTTCTTTCAGGATCAATTTTAAAATTCTGGTTCTTACTTTCAGATCTATTCATGGTCAGACCTTCCATCAGTGATCTGATCCAGCCTTACACCCCAGCTCGGGCTCTGAGGTCTGTGGATCAGAATCTACTGATGGTTCCTGAACACGATTCTGGACCAGAGGATAGAAATCCTTCCAGGCTCCTTCAAGAAACATCTTAAGACATTCTTATTTGTGCTTTTCCCCGATTTTCTGGGGCTTTTGTCTTATGTGTCTTGATCTTTTAAATAATCTATTTTAACATTGTATTGTTTTTGATTGTTCAAGCTCTTTGTGACCCTGGTCTACAAAAGAACTTTACAAATAACCATTACTTACTGACTTACATCGGATCTTCCCTGTGGTTTCACTCACGTCATGTTTTTAGATTCAGCTCAACAGACATCAACTCTTCATCATAAATGAATACATCATCAAAGCCAAACCTTGAATCTTGATGAGGCGAATATTCATGTAATCACCGAGACACTCATCATCCACTTATATTTCAAGTTATACTTTCTAATGAGATCATATTAAAAAAAAGTTACATCTGCTCTCTGGATGAAGTCATTTCCATTTTCCAAGGTCTCTTCTTTAATTAAACACCACAAGTTTCAACGATTGACATCATATTTAAACAGTGAAAAATGTCTGCATTGTTGCACCAGTGATGTTGATCAGGTCAAATATCCTCTTTTCTTTTATACCCAAAAGGTGATTGTTGTTCTTAACTTAAAGTTATCAAATATTGACCTTATGATAAAGATAATACAAGATTAAAGAAAAATAATTTTACATCTATAAACGATTTACAGGAACAGCTCCTGTGGATCCAAAACAGCTGCTGCTGAGAGAATATTTGAACGAGAAAAATCTATAGTAGTTTGAGATGAAAATTCGTTTCTGTGCTGATTTTTAATTTTCCCAACCAAATTTTTTTTGAAGGGAAAGAGGCTGAGACCGGTTCGCTGTCCATGGTGCTGAAGTCTGCTGGCCTGGTCCCGGGACGCGGATCTCCATGATATGTTCGTGGAAATACTACATTTTGAACGATGACCTCGCGTGTTGACGGTGCTTTAAACGGAGAGCAGCATGAACACACACACACACACACACACACACACACACACGCACACACACACACACAAACAGGTTGATTCAGAGACGCCCGCTGACGCAACTGCTGAAGTTGAATCGTGCGCAGTTGTTACCTGGTCCAGATGTGGAGCTCCAGATGTGGATTCTCGGGCTCGTCCAGCTCCTCTCCTTCAGGCGTCAAAGGTCTTAGCCATGCTCTGATGTCAGGGGTCCCCGAGTCTCCCCCGCGGTCACGCTGGAGAGCGGGTGACCGGCAACAGATCCACAGTGAGCGGCGGCAGCAGAACTGTGGAGACTCGCCAGATTTTTTTTAAAGGATGCAAACTGGTGTGATGCTGCTTCTCTTCTGTCTCGCTCTCTCTCTCTTTCTCTGTCTCTCCTCTGCCTCTCACACTGCGTCAGGATCTACACCCTCACCCTCCTCCCTCTCTCTCGCTCTCTCTCTCTCTCTCTCTCTCTCCTTCACCGGGACAGACGGTGATTAATTCGCTGTATTTCGGTTCTTCTTCTTCTTCTTCTTCTTCTTCTTCTTCTTCTTCTTCTTCTTCTTCTTCTTCTTCTTCTTCTTCTTCTTCTTCTTCTTCTTCTTCTTCTTCTTGCTGCTCTGATCGTCTCCTCTGAAATGAAACCAGCCAGATGTTCCTGCTGAAGATGCTTCAGATAGTTTTGCTCGATAAGAGATGAAGAGTGTGAAGACTATGTGGTTCAATTTATTTATTTGACTATTGAACCATTTTTTTTTTTAAATCATCAGTGAAATTTTTATATTTTGTCCGTTTGTTTTAGGATCATATTTTCATTAAACGATTTTTTTGTGAACTTGATTTTAGTTTAACACTTAGTTTTTTTGCTTTTTTCCCCTCATTCATTCATTTTCTACCCCTTATTCGTCATTCATATTCATCAAATTGCGTCATTTCTAACTGACCTGTTGTTTATGTTTATTTTAAGATTTAACTTTTCCTCTAAAGTGTTTCAGGACCTTCCCTTTTAGTCTAAAATCAAACAAATATGATAGAATTTCAAATATTATTTTTATACTCAACAAACATAACACAATTATTGTCAAAAATTTACCACCGAACATTTATTTAAAAACTTTTTTTTTAAGTATAACACATATCTTTTTATCTGCTCTTTTTTTCTTGTCATAAGTAGTTTTAACCCTTTTTTCATATCGAAAATACTTTATTTACTGGTATCATTCACGTATTTTCATCCCATCCTTCCCCTTTGTTCAGGTTTTAGGAAAACTTAACCTCTTTTTCATTTTGAAAAATCTTCTTTACTCCAGTTTCTTTCATTATTTTTGTTCGATTTCTTTTTCCTCCCAGTTAAATATTTTTTTTAATCCATTGTTTTTTGTTTTGTTTTCAATTTACTTTAAATGACAACAGGAAAGACTATCAATTTTTTGCTAATAGAAGTTCCTCTATGAATTGATTATATGCTGTGTAACAGCTCCTTGGGGGAGGTACGTGCCGTCACAGCGCTTTTCTAGATTAAAACAAATGACTTTTCTAGAGAAAAACAATCCCCAAGAGTACTTTAGGAACAGGGATGTTTTAGTGTCAGAAGTAGAATACCGACTGAGGCCCCAGCCGCTGATTTATGAGGGAAAATAAAATCAATAATTTATAGTACAAACATAGTTTTGAAGAGTGTAAGATGTGTTGGATTTTCTCTGACGGGATGAAAAAATAAGCCTGTAAACAACTCAAATTGAATACACTCGATGAGAGCAAACACTGATTCACTGTTACAGTAGGATACATTTTTAATGTCTTTAACATTCATTTTAATGCTTTATTTTGTCCAGTATTTGTCCGCTACCGTAAAGGCCTGTAAATCCACGAGGCTCGACGGGCTTCGGAGCTCTACTGTCAAGCAAATTTTATAAAAGCGTGAGATTTGAAATGGCTACCTTCCCAACAGCTGAGTGGGTTTTATTTCTCTTGAGGACTCCACATTTCCATTCGATACTCACCATCACCATCAGCGCTAAATGCAGGATGATCTGGATGCAACTATTTTCAGTGGAGGTGAAGAAGCACTAGAAACGTTCTGCCATTTTGGAACGATCCCACGGGCGCTTTATTCCTCTCTGGCGCGAGCCGAGCTCGCGGGCTGAGCTGCAGCTCTTGCATAGATGATTCTGGGTTATTCGCAATTGGCGCTTTTCCAAAATGCACTATGGCCTGATGTCCTGCTTGCTACATGCTCGGATTAACTGCTGCTTTAACACACATGGTCTCAGGCCAATGAATGAACACCATGGAAGATAAAAATATATATTATAAAAGCTAATAATAATACTAGTATTCTGTCTAGATTCACCCTATTCTTTGTTACTTTAAGTTGTAACTAAAAAGGGACACAACATACTTACAACTGATAAAAATCTCTACTTTCAGATCTATTCATGGTCAGTGTTTGATGGATCTACTGACTCTATTAAGACATTCTTAGTTGTGTTTTTCTCTGATTTTCTGGGACTCCTGTGTTTGTCTTATGTGTTTTGGCCCATTAAAGTATATATTTGAACTGTGTATTGTTTGTATTTGTTAAATCGCTTTGTTACCCTGGTCTAGAAAGGCAGGTTACAATCAACCTTTACTTACTTTCTTATTTGGGTTTTATCTCAAACCCGGTATCAAATCTGACTTTTTGAAACGCTACAGGTACTAAAACCAGTTGAGTATTTTTCTTTATTTTCTCTCTGCTGATCCGACGTGCATCTTCTGTCACGCTAAGGCAGAGTTAGATAGTAGGTGTATCAACCTCAAAAAGGCCAGAGGAAATTTTTAAAAAAGCAAATCCAATTCTGAATTGAAAATCAACAAGTGTCCACTAGAGGCTGGTTGCTGAAAGACAAGAAGTCACATACTAACCGAGACAAAAAACAGACTTTCCATTGAATTTTTTATTTCATTTGTTTTTGAAGCTTGTATAATTAAAGTGATAGTTCACCCATAATTCAAACTTCACTCATTTTCTACTCACCCTGATGTCGAGTTAGAGTTGGGATTATTTTCAGAGTAATCTGTTTTTTTTTTTTAGATTCATAGACAAATACGAAGTGAGCAACAGTTGCTACATTAGTATGGACACTTTTGTTTCTCTAAACTAACCCTAAAACTCTAAAAATTAACGGATTACTGTGAATTTGAATTTTGCGGGAACTATCCCATTTATTGACTTGACTAGCACGTGGGCGTATTAGCCCGGAGTAGCCTCAACTAACGGGGTGCAGTTTTATCAGCCCATCAAAATCATCTCAAACTCCACCTTGTGACCAGTCCCTACCTTAGGTTCAGCGACAGGCGGGTGAAGTTTTGTAGAATGAATAGATGAAAATAAAGGATGGGTGTTGCTGTAGGCAATAGCTTGCATTCAAGCGAACCCGTCGACCCTTGTCATGCTTGATCTACTAACTACCAATCAGATGTACCAGAAGACAGTCCCGGCAGGAAGTATGTAAGGTAGTAAAACAGTCAAGGTAGAATTATGCTCAACATTATTCGACATTCTCTGAAAAAGAAAAGGAAGCAGAAGAAACTCAGGACCTGACCAAACAGAACTTAACCCGTGGAATCATCAAGTTAGTTGAGCACATGGGTATAAGTCAAGGTCCTTCGGGTCACTTCTTGTGGTATGTAAGAGCTTTAAGTTCATATCATTGTTTGAAATTCAGTACTATTTTATAAAAGAACCCTTAAACAGGCTTCTTGAAATGATTCTGACTGAAAGCAACCCAGGATCTTTAATTGAGAAAATATTCCCTCAAAATAATACTGACAGAAAGTAAAAGCCTCAAAATGGATCGGCATTGAAGCACATTTAAAGTAATGTATTATATTTAAAATTTGAGAAACAACTACCATAATTCTTTAAAGCTATTTTAATTCCAATAAAATTGGTC
The DNA here is from genome assembly GCF_982586985.1 of Callionymus lyra. NCBI lineage: Eukaryota > Metazoa > Chordata > Actinopteri > Syngnathiformes > Callionymidae > Callionymus > Callionymus lyra. The sequence continues at coordinate 44,586,029 of NC_141818.1, read as the reverse complement.
TTTCAACATTAAAGACAGTATTATTAACAGACTTGCAAGTTGAATATTACTTAACGATTCTTGTTTTTGTTTTGAAAAGACTTCCTCATGAATAACTGAATAATTAATGATCCAAAATCTTCCGTGCATGTATTTAAAGACTTCCGTTATTGTCCTGAATATATTTGCCTGCTGATTTAACAACAAGACACATCATCTTTTAAACAGCTGACTCATCTTGTTGAATTCATTACAAGGTTCCAGTGCAGCAGATAATGTAATATGGCAAAAAAAACAAAAATAGAGATAAACTTACGGTTGTTTATTGTTTTACAGACAATTGTTTACACCTCGTCACGCCCCCTCTGAGTTTAACATACTCAGAAAAGTACATGTATGTTGTATGTTATGTCCATTATATCATCTTGGCTGCGCTGATTCCAGTGTCAGACGTAATGTTAGAGTTTGTATCGAGTCATGTATCATATTGCAAGTGATGTCACTGAAATGTGTCTAATCATGTGATGGACAACTAAAGGCTGGCCTCAGGTGAATGAGATTTAAAGCGCCACCAAATTCAAACTTCACTTCAACTCATCCTCCTGTCGACTAAGGGTTGGGATTAATTTCAGAGTAATCTCTTTTAAGAGTCATAAGCGAAGCGACTGGTTCAAGAGTCGATTGACATGTCTTGTGATTGAATAAGCACTTTGTCAACAAATTACTTACAAAATATACACTAAATATGCTGAAGAAAGAAATAAGGTGTACCACAGAGATACTAAGGTTTCATTTAAGCAGAAGAGTGCAAGCATTTAATTTTTTTTTGAAGCTCAGATATACTTTTAATGGACATACAGTATAATCGCATTGTTGACTTATCTTTTAAAATCAGTTTTTATTTTGGAGATTTGTCAGTGATCTTAGTTTCCTGCTCTTGATGGTGAACGTGAGCTTAATGGTTGATTTACTTAAAATTTTACTTAAAGTGTTGCTCGAACTGACTATATTAATGTTGATGAGTTTGTGTGATTGTGTATGATTCTCCTGCCGGGGTGTCATATTTAAACTCTTTAGAAAGAATTCTGACATGCTCTAGTAGGAGAACTCACATTTCCCCGATCCTTTAAACTCTTCACTGGCTGACACTTACTTTCAGATCTATTCATGGTCGGACTTTCCATCTGTGATCTGATCCAGCCTTACACCCCAGCTCGGGCTCTGAGGTCTGTGGATCAGAATCTACTGATGGTTCCTGAACACAGTTCAGGACCAGAGGAGAGAAATCCTTCCAGACTGTTGCTCCTAAGCTTTGGAACCATCTCTGTGTTTGATGATCTACTGACTCCTTCAAGAAACATCTGTGTTTGATGATCTACTGACTCCTTCAAGAAACATCTGTGTTTGATGATCTACTGACTCCTTCAAGAAACATCTGTGTTTGATGATCTACTGACTCCTTCAAGAAACATCTGTGTTTGATGATCTACTGACTCCTTCAAGAAATATCTGTGTTTGATGATCTACTGACTCCTTCAAGAAACATCTGTGTTTGATGATCTACTGACTCCTTCAAGAAACATCTGTGTTTGATGATCTACTGACTCCTTCAAGAAACATCTTAAGACACTTTTATTTGTGCTTTTCCCTGGTTTTCTGGAACTACTGTGTTTGTCTTATGTGTCTTGATCTTTTAAAGTATATATTTTAACTGTGTATTGTTTTTGATTGTTAAAGAATGTGTGGTCCTGGTCTAGAAAGGGGCTTTAGAAAATAATATTACTTACTTACTTACTTACTTACTTGATGCTATGATGAGGTGGATCCATTGAGGTTGGACTTCACTGCTGGTCTAGGGTTGAAATGCACAACAAGCTACTGCTTTATAAAAAGCATTATTTTACTCAATCGCACAAGGGGCCAAAATCTATTAGCAGTCTAAGCTGCAGGCAATAAGTATAATAGGAAGGTTGACTCTGATATTGACTATTATTTATTGATTCTTAACATCAACACCAAACTGATTTCTTTCTTCTTCAGTTTTTCTTATCTAGTCTTTCGTATCTATAATCTCTCATCCTTATCTTAAACACTGGCATGTTTACAGGTGAAAATATCAACCAGAACCTAAATCAACGTTGATTCTGAGCCAACCATCCAGACGGAACAAAAAAATTACTTCAACGCATGTGATCGACAATTTTTCAATTTTTGGGTGAGCGAAATCAAAACGTCAATCAAATGCACTAAACGAAACATTTTTCTTCAAAAACTTGAATCACCACTGGCACCAGGTTAAGGTTAGGGTTACAGTTAGGGTTAGTATTAGTATATTATTATAACCCTATATTATGACCCTAACTGCAGAAGTTTCCCCCCAACTTCCAGGTTTAATAGAGTCTTCAAGGCTGTGATTGAAATAAACATCACACAGAGAAGTGTTGTGGAAAGCTTGAAGGGAAACGGTTTGAAAACAACACCAATAGATATTAATACAACCTCATCACACACTGGAAACAAACATAACAAAAAATACATCAAAGTGTGTCGCAGCCTCTCACGGCATCTCGCCCTCATTAAATATGAAATGAAAAGAAATTCTTATCACGGACGTATAACTAGCTTCCACACATCAAACATTAAATCGGTCAAATGTATGTTTATTCACAGTGTGATCGTGAGTGTAGCTCCAGCAGAAGGTGTCGTTCGAAGCTATAAATCAGAAAAGCAAGGTCTTGTCAATTTTGAAAATATCTCATGGATCAGAAACTTAATGTTGCGGGAAGATCCAGAGCGGAGGCAGCGGACCTGCAGGTCACCCATGGGCCGCGTATTTCTGGAAAAAGTCAGCGCACCCACCATATTTTTGAACTTCTGTTGGGACTGATCTGTGCATGGCATTATCGTATTCTCTTTCTTTGCTACATTTGCAGACGTTTGCATCAGAAACACAGTTAAATGAGGAATCCACAGGAATGCGTCTTTCCAGCCAAAATCATGATGCAACTAATGCGGCTCCTGCGATGAATCTGAGACTTTCGTTCTCACAGCTCTTGACTTTCATCTGAAATTATCGACCAAAGGCTCCATAACTGTGTGAGCGGACGGTAGGATGAGGAGGTTGGATCAGTGTTGGTGTTGGTGTTGGTGTTGGTGTTGGTGTTGGTGTTGGTGTTGGTGTTGGTGTTGGTGTTGGTGTTGGTGTTGGTGTTGGTGTTGGTGTTGGTGTTGGTGTTGGTGTTGGTGTTGGTGCTGGTGCTGGTGTTGGTGTTGGTGTTGGTGTTGGTGTTGGTGTTGGTGTTGGTGTTGGTGTTGGTGTTGGTGTTGGTGTTGGTGCTGGTGCTGGTGTTGGTGTTGGTGTTGGTGTTGGTGTTGGTGTTGGTGCTGGTGCTGGTGTTGGTGTTGGTGTTGGTGCTGGTGCTGGTGTTGGTGTTGGTGTTGGTGTTGGTGTTGGTGTTGGTGTTGGTGCTGGTGCTGGTGTTGGTGTTGGTGTTGGTGTTGGTGCTGGTGCTGGTGTTGGTGTTGGTGTTGGTGTTGGTGTTGGTGTTGGTGTTGGTGTTGGTGTTGGTGTTGGTGTTGGTGTTGGTGTTGGTGTTGGTGTCAGGGTTTGGGTTAGGGTTAGGGTAAGGGTTAGGGTTAGGGTTAGGGTTAGGGTTAGGGTTAGGTTTAGGGTTAGGGTTAGGGTTAAGGTTAGGGTTAGGGTCAGGGTCAGGGTCAGGGTCAGGGTCAGGGTCAGGGCTAGGGTTAGTGTTAGTATTAGGGTTAGGGTTATTGCACAAGCTCCCTGGTTTAATAGAGTCTTCATGACTGTGATTGAAATAAACAACAGCAATTAGGAGGAAATCCGTCCAGGCATTACATTTCCGTCCCAAAAGGTGTACCCCAGAGCTCTATATCAGGACTTATTTTGTTCTACTTTTACAGGAATGTGTGGCAACGATACAAACACTTCTTGGGATTTTAATTATTGTTTTATATTTTTGTATCCTTGACTCATGTGCAGAGGGTCTAGTTTTTAGTCACAGAAATTTGAATGTCAAATCTGGTCAGCAGTGACGGTACTGTCGATAAAAAGCTGACTCCATTTTGAATTGACAACCTTATTGACTTGAGTATTGGCTGAAGCGTGAGTCACTCAGTTTAATACATTGTAAAGCGAACACTGGTGTGATGGGAGTGATTCCTATCGGCGCCCGTTCATAAGTGTGGGCCACATGTGACCACATTGACCTTGAGTTTCCCGTGTCTATGCTGGGTACAAGTCAGAACAAAAAGCTGCCTTGTCAAAAGGAAATTCAGTCAGAGAACAATTACCCAGACATTCTATGACGAGTGTTGCTATTAGTCATTTAAATATGATCCAATTATTAACAAAAGAAAAAAGAAATCATTTCGATTTTTGGTTTGTCATCATGGTTAATGTCATCCTTTTTAAAAAGTCGTTCCCCAACCAACAAACCTTTTGGTCTTTATTACCGGGCTTCACAAAAGAAAAGTTAGATTGAGTCTGAAAGGTGTTTTATTTTTTTTTAAATTGGAACATGACAGAGCCAATCATCACACCTCCGGTTACAGATATTTCTAGATGAAACACCCATGGAATGAAAACTACATTTGACATTTAAAACTGAAACTCTGGTGATTGCTCCTGATGATAAGGTTCCAGGGTTGAGTCAGTACTTGGGTGACTTAGGTCAGTCTGTCAAACTGAGCCTGAGAAACCTGGGTGTTGTATTTGATAAAGACATGTCTCTTGTTCAACATTGCAGAAAACTGACCAGAAACTGTTTCCTTCAACTGAGAAAAATCTCTAAACTTAGGAAAATGTTGTCGGAACATGATCTGGAGCTTTTAATCCATGCGTTTGTTTCTTCTCGTCTGGACTATTGTAACAGTTTGTTTTCATGTCTTAACAAGAAGGATCTGTCTCGCCTGCAGTTGATTCAGAACTCTGCAGCGAGAATTCTGAGCCGCTCTAGTAGAAGAACTCACATTTCTCCGGTCCTTAAAACTCTTCACTGGCTTAAAATTCTGGTTCTTACTTTCAGATCTATTCATGGTCAGGCTCCTCCTTACATCACTGATCCGATCCAGCCTTACACCCCAGCTCGGGCTCTGAGGTCTGTGGATCAGAATCTACTTATGGTTCCACGCACACGGCTCAGGACCAGAGGAGAGAAATCTTTTCAGGCTGTTGCTCCTAAGCTTTGGAACCATCTTCCTCTCTCTTTGCGCTTGATGGATCTACTGACTCCTTTAAGAAACATCTTAAGACGTTTCTATTTGTTCAGGCTTTTCCTTGAATTTCTCGAACTCCTGTGTTGTTCTCAGTATTATCTTGATCTTTAAAGTATGTACTTTTTTGAGTATTGTTTTGATTGTTTAAGCGCTTTGTGACCCTGGTCTCGAAAAGCGCTATATAAATAAATATTACTTACTTACTTACATCACTGTATCTCCAGAAAGTTGAAGGAGAGAACAAAGTGAATAGATAAAAATGTAACCTATTATAATTTCCAGGGGTGATAGAGGGGGGTGTACCTTCCTTTGCGCCCCCGAAAATTAAATAAAAGATGAAATCATGGGAATCTCCCTTACTTAGTATCGTTTAAATTTGATCGAAATTGACCTACTTTATTTTTCATGCTGGTCTTCTGCACTTGTTGCACCATCATTGACCTGATTCATAATTTTATGTATCTATTTAAAGCTCCACAAACAAATTGCTGATGTGAAAAAATGTTTTGTTTCGTTTTTTCGTGAGAACCCCAGAAATTTCCCTACAGTCAAATCTGCTCTGTACGTAGAAGCGTGGGTTGAAGGTCTTGCTCGAGGGCAGCTCATTGGTGCAGATGAGGGGGAGGGGGGGTCGGCTGTGTAGTATTTCCACAGCTCCCCTCGCAGATTCATCATGTCATGTCGGCCGGAGGGTGGAACCAAGGACCCCCCGGACAACGAGCCAACACTCTCTGACCTCTGCTGGACCAACTCTACGCCAGAAGGTTGAATATAACGACAATCTCAAGGGTGAAATGAACGTCCCTGAGCGCCCATTCCACAAATGCATTGATCTAATTGTTACAAGGTCCAACTAAAGAGTGGGAGGAAACAATAAAAATTGAATTATTGGTCCAAAATCATGGATATCATCGCTACACCGCCAGGAAGAACTGACAGAAGATTGATGGATCTTTTCCTCGTAACTCTATGGAGCAAAGCTGCAACACTCCATCAGTCTTTAAAATACATTTCCAGGAATTTCTTTAGAAGTATCAGAAAATGTTTAATTATTAGTGTATATTTGTATTTGTGAGTCTGATTGCGGATGTTGTCATTCAACTGGTGATTTCTAATTTCAATTGATTTTACTTAAAAGAAGAAAAAAAAGGATCAAAATGTATTTTTGAAGGATTGAAACTAATAACTGCTTCAATGTCACGTTTTATCATAATAAAGTGGTCCCTCGTTTATCGCGGGATACGTTCTGAAAATAACCTGCAATAGAAGAAATCTGTATTTAGCTTTATTTTTTACAATTATTACACATGTATTAAAAGCAGTAAACCTGTAACCACACACGTTTATACACTTTCTAAGACATCATTAACATTTTCTCACAGTTCTCTCTTTTTTAAACACTTCCAAAGTTCAAATGATCGCAGATTTAAAATAAATACTTGGGAGTGACGGCTTCCGTGGCCTCGCCATCCCCCTCTTTTGTTTACGTTCTCTGCGCCGCCACAGGCTCCCCGATGCGGGGATCGTAATCCACGGAGAGGCCGGTGTTCGTGCGATGTCGTCCGGAATATTGTTGACGTGGTGAGACAAACTTCCCTCTATCCGTTGCCCAATAGATAAAATATCCAGACGGTTATAGGTGTACAAACTCAATGCGTGTCATACTGTAAAAAAATTAAAAAAGCATGGAAAATTGGAAAAAACTGTGAGGGAGCGTTAGGTGAGCCGCGGCCATCTTGGGACCCGGAGCACCAGATGCTTCATCTTTCCAGAGGCTACACTGTGTTTTTGCTGAATAAGTGTCGCATATTAAAGTTCACACACGACACAATAGTAAGTAAGTTATTTATATTTATAGAGCGCTTTTCTAGACCAGGGTCACAAAGCCCTTAAACAACCAAAAAATACAAAAAAAATATACACTAAAAAGATAACACCGAGAACAACACAGTCTCAGAAAATCAGGGAAAAGTCTGCACGAATAAAAATGTCTTGAGATGTTTCTTGAAGGAGTCAGTAGATCATCAAACACAGATGTTTCTTGAAGGAGTCAGTAGATCATCAAACACAGATGTTTCTTGAAGGAGTCAGTAGATCATCAAACACAGATGTTTCTTGAAGGAGTCAGTAGATCATCAAACACAGATGCTTCTTGAAGGAGTCAGTAGATCATCAAACACAGATGTTTCTTGAAGGAGTCAGTAGATCATCAAACACAGATGCTTCTTGAAGGAGTCAGTAGATCATCAAACACAGATGTTTCTTGAAGGAGTCAGTAGATCATCAAACACAGATGTTTCTTGAAGGAGTCAGTAGATCATCAAACACAGATGTTTCTTGAAGGACTCAGTAGATCATCAAACACAGATGTTTCTTGAAGGACTCAGTAGATCATCAAACACAGAGATGGTTCCAAAGCTTAGGAGCAACAGTCTGGAAGGATTTCTCTCCTCTGGTCCTGAACCGTGTTCAGGAACCATCAGTAGATTCTGATCCACAGACCTCAGAGCCTGAGCTGGGGTGTAAGTCTGGATCAGATCACTGATGGAAGGTCTGACCATGAATAAATCTGAAAGTAAGAACCAGGATTTTAAAATTGACCCTGAAAGAAACTGGCAGCCAGTGAAGAGTTTTAAGGACCGGAGAAATGTGAGTTCTTCTACTAGAGCGGCTCAGAATTCTTAATGTGGTGAGAAAGTTGAGCAATGCACTATATTTCGTTTTTAAATCTCACGAGGTCCGTAATTGTGTCCACATGCTAAAATCTGACTGATCCCGCTACCTTTTTTTCTCAAAATCACCTTCAAAAGTGTCTCACCAGAACAGTCATGAGATTAGCTTCCGTCGAGCGATAGCATTCTGTCGTTCATCCTCTTTGATCCGTTACTGAGCTCCCGTCAGCCCTTCACTCCTCACACACACTAGGCTTTGAAGCCGCTCCATTCACCGGGTCACAAGTCCAGACCACGGACAAGAACTGGATCCGTTCTGTGGTGTCATCTCGAAAACGGCAAAGCGGGCAAAATGGAGGTGAGGAGTGAGAGCGATACCTCGTGCACTCGTGCATTCTCGTGCACATCAAGCCAGCGCTTAATTGCGAGTCTCATCACTCGGCCTCTTGTCATTGACCTGAAAAAAAAAACAAAAAAACTGTGAGTCTGCCAGCGTCGTCTAAATCCTCTTTTCTTCTCTGAGTGCCTTTGTCATCTCGCTTGTGCACATGTGTTTCTGGGAGAGTGCGCTCGCATCAGCCTCTATTTAAACATCACACAGACTCACAAATGGTGATCACGCCTACAGAGTTCCAACGACTCTCTTCTTTTCACTCGAGGGAGATCATTAGCGCCATAGTCGCACAAACTGTTCTGTTGTCGGCGTGTGTTATTAGTATGTCCAGGGTTGTGTTTTTGTTTTCTTGTAGAAAAAATATCTATCTCCGGCAAATTCCCGTCGTGCATTTGATCGCTCCATCCCCTTGGATGTGAAGGTGGCGAGAGGAGGAAGTGTTCGTGGAGTCGTGATCAACAGATCTTCCCCCTCAAGAGCGTTCGGCGTAATTATATGTTGCTCACATGATACCGTCGGCTCGTCTCTCCGCCGCCGCTGGTCTCTTGTTTTCTGATCAAAGGCAACACGCCTCTTTGATCTATTATCTTTCCTTCCACTGTCACAACCTGACGTACGAATGGTTTATAGTAAGAGCTGAAGTCTGGTACTTTTGTTCGTGAGGGTCTGAAGAAAAGGCAAAAATATGAAATACATTTGAAAACCAAATCACTTTATTAGTAAAGTGAAGAGAGAGGGAGAAAGGAGAAGATTTGAAGTTCAGGTGAATTTCTTGTAAATAGCATCAACACGAAGCAGCACATTTTAAAACTCATTGGAGCTTGTTTTCGTCTTGACATAAAAAAAAAAAGTGTTTTATTCTCTGGTTAAATATAGTTTAAAATGGAGTCTGCCGGCCTCATGAAAGCAGCTCGAGGGCCACAAGTGGCACCTGACACGACTCAAACTTACTCTAAGAGGTCATCGGTCTCCAAGCTAACTTTCTCAAGAGGTATCCATAAAACACAGAACTACTGTCAGACACCATAATAATATTATCTCTATTATTGTAATAATAATAATAATAATAAGGGCCCTGTTCCCATTGAGCCATTTCTGTAATATAAACCATTCACCTTTAAAAAACTTTAAACTTCAAATCTTCTGTGGCATGTTAACCAATCAGAGACCAGCTTCGACCATGACGGAGAGGTAGACGGATGAATTCCCCCGAGCTCATAGATCCTCTGACGGATTGTTTGACAAGTCTAATGCACCAGGGAATCTTCCCTTCATACATCCACATGAGCTACAGGCACAGTACCCCTGGGCTCTGTCCTGGTGCCTCTACTTTTCCCTATCTACCTCCTGTCCCCTGACAATATCTTCTGCAAACTCAACATTCTGTTTCACAGTTATGCCGGCGACACCCTGCTCTACCTCGCCGCCGAACCCTCGCCCTCTCTTCCGCCCGCCTCCCTTTTCTGAAATTAAAACCTGGGTCCCCTGAACCCTGCTCAGATGAAAACCAAAACCAGCAGCCTTTACATCGACCCGATCGCCCTCCATTCAACCCAACTTCAATAGCTCCACTGGTCCCAGTACAGTCTTTCGCGTCCTCCTTCTTACATCCAAGGTCACTGTCCCATTAGAAATCTTACTTAGACCCAGAGGCCAGAAAACCAACGTGTTTGTGGTATCCCTTGTTCAGTTTAGTTCAGTTTATTTTGTGTGGTCTCCGGGTCAAAGGGAAAGACCTCCCTGGCTTTCAGAAATACATATGCAGTGGTGGAGGTCGTTCGCCTAGACCCAGAGACCACACAAGGGATACCACAAACACATTTGTTTTTCGGGCCTCTGGGTCACCTTGACCCTGAGATGACAGAAGGGTTAAAAAAATATTTATTTTTAAGGCGCCTTCCTGAGATAACACAAGAGATATCTATACATAATGATTTATTATTGCGTCTTGCTAATCGGCCATTTTGACTTTCCATTAACTTTAAAACCCCCCTTTGTGATTGACTTTTTTACATGCAACTTGAGAGACATGGGTAACGATATCAAGATCATGGACTCGAGGAGATTAAGTTTTTCATACACTTCAAATTACTACTCTTTTCTCTCTCTCAAGATTTGACGATGGCCCAGAAGATCTAGAGCAACATTTTCAGACGAATATCAGCAGGACACGCTTTCCCAACGTGAGAATAAACAGCTTTAAGTAAATAATGTCTATGTATAAAAAAGAATCATAAGCCAATTAACTCCTTTGTTGAGCCTTAATTCACATATTTTCCCTTCAGGTTCCAGGCATCGACAGCAACAAGCGAACGTGTCACGACTGATAGAAGAGAAAAATGAACGGGAGCCGACGAGCGAGAGACACTTAATGTAGAAACCTAATGGGCGCCATAACTCACTCGAACCCTGTCGCCTCCCTCAAGACCCGTATCTGTTTATGTATGCCGGCGAGTGTGTGCGTGACATTGATTTATCTGTGCCACCTCTATTTAAGAGGTGTAGTCTTTAAATGAACTTGTTTAATGGCCTACAGCTTTAACAAGTCCTGCAGGACTCGCCATTAGTTTCAGGCGGAAAATATAGATGAACAAATAGCTGCGTCGGGAAGTAACATTCAAAATAAAAAAAAAGGTAAAATTCAAAATTGAATGTTTAGATGTAAATCTATTTACAAATAGAGACGAATAAATATACATTTCTCTTTAAAGATATTCAGTTTTCCACGCGTCTTTTGAATCAATTCAACCAAAATGTTTACAGAAATATTTACAACATATTTCCGTTTATATTTCCACATGTATTCCCAATTTTAGGAACTACTATTATGACATACAGTGATGCCATAATCCAGAAATAAATGTGGGGAAAAAAAAGAGAAATAAAAGTAGATTTATTTTGATTTAAACTTTTTTTTGTTGTGTTTTTCTCTATTTATTAAAACTTCTTTTTCAAGGCATTGCACTCCTATTATGACATATAATGGCATGGATTTGAGATAAAAATGTGGATTCCTACATTTATTATTTTTATTATATAATAAGTTCCTACATTATCACAATGATTTCTTTATATACGTTATATTGAAACACATATTTAGGAATGGGAAAAATAAATATTTTCACTTGTTTTATTTTAAGTAAAAATGGCAGTTCAGAGAAGCAATACTCTTTCAAAGATCAATATTAGACGCAAATAGAAGTTAGAGTTAAATTTAAAAATAATCTTGTCACACGTTGCAAAAACAAAACAGGTTTTTCAAGACAAAATATAAATAATATATATACTGTATATATACATATATACCATCAAATAAGAGAGAAAATATAAAATATGGGGTAAGAAGTGCCAAAAAGGAGAAATTATCAAAGTAACTAATATATTTAACTTTAGAAACGGGTTCCTTGTTCTGTTCTTCACGACGTCCTCTCCACTCTTTCCATCTTTAAACGGATAAAAACGAGCCCGGCGGCGACAGTCTGAGGAGGGGTGTGCGTCTTATGTCGAGTGCAGCTTGTGTGTCAAGGACAGCTGTTACGCCCGTCTTTCTTATGGCCTCCGGCAATTCCGCGCCTGGCAGGTTCCGACTTTTCTCTCACTTCTTTGCGCCAATTCCCGACTGGCAGTCGACACCTTTGCTGCCTTCTTTTCCGGGGGAAGTCTCTGCATGAAAATGGCGACCTCTGTTTTTAAACACTGTCCATCAGTCAAGGGAACGTAGGTAGTTTTGACACTTTTTGTCTCTGCAGCGTCAACACGGAAGCAGCAAAGTGCAATATAAGTCAAAACGTTCCAAATGTTTTCCCCTTGTTTAAGGGCACCTGATGTGAAAACCAAACTCTCCTGAATTATTCACATGATGTAAATGTTGAAGTCTTCAAAATGCAGTAGTTCATTCATCATGACGTTGCTCTGTTTTGAAGTTATTACTTAATAAAATTCTCGTCTGAAATCTCGCCAAACGAGATCACGGTTTAAATTAAACATTCTGACATCACTCTGGTGCAGGTGTCCTCCCCTAGAAGATCTAAATCAGTTAAGAACCTACATGTTAATAAACAAAATTAATATTTATGTAAACATGGTGAGAGTTACTTCTGCCTTTAGGTGTTTTTGTAATGTGTACATTAAGCAGCAAACCTTGTTTTTATTATTTGTTTTTAAAGCACAAAAGGGGAGTTTCAGGGGTGAGTTTGAAAATTTACGTGAGTCCTTGAATGCAACTCGTGTTTTTGTGACCAATCGGAGCAGAGTGGGCGTGGTTGCTTGGAAGAGACTTCTTCTCAGCCAAAATAGCCCTTTTTTATTGGGCGGGGCCTAATTTTCTAACGTAAATAGTTGTATTAAATGTGAGTTTTGTGCAAAAAGAAACACTGATGAGTATAATAGAGTATAATAGAGGTCCTAGAACAATTTAAGACACACCTAAATCGGCACATTAGGTGCACTTTAAACAATTTTTCATCCATTTTTTTTCTCACAAGCTTCTCTATTATCTTCGGGTAGTTTATGTTGTCAAATAATAAAAGTCAAGACTTCAAAAAAAAACAACTATAATCGGATGTTACAGATTGGTTGGAAATGGAATTTTTTTGGGTGGTTTTCTGTTGTTTCAAGTTGCCAGCACTTGTAAGAACTAGCAGACCAGACCAGGACCTTACAGTACACTGTGAGACAGTGCACTAGTATACTTGCGCAGTGCTCAAATTTCGACACGGTAGTACTGTCTCAAATCAAACACTTACAGGAAGTGACTCGACAGCTTCTTCTTCTACTACTTTTCACGCTGATTGCAACCGGCCGTTAGAACTCTATCGCCGACACTTGACAAGTTGTGTTTTTACTGTTGTTTTGTGGTGAAATAAGTGTTTTCTCAAGACATTTACATCTGTATCTTCTCCATAGACATGTCGTCAGTGACGTAGCTTCAGTTTAGCGTCATCTACGTCACTAAGATGGAGGACGTTAAGAGTCGAAAGTGTCCATCGATCCACACTCAATTTTCTGACCGTTTGAGTGCGTCAATCGAGTGCACTACATTTTCGCACACTGCTCATGGTGTAAGTGCAGAAGACACACTCTACAGACGATGGAATCAGTGATCCTACCTCGTCTTTTCTAAGCTCAACCTGACTGAGCATCATCAACGAAACTCATGAAACGACTTCCTCCTCCTGCCTTCTCAACCTCCTCCGCGCAGACGACCCCTGTCGCTAGCCGTGCAGAAGCAAAGACCCCCCTCTGTGAGGCCGTGAAATTAAAGAGGAAGCATCGCTGCAGGGGAACCGTTTGCAAAGGGACCCGAACAATGATCACACATGACCCCCGCCGGCTGGCGACGCACCTCACCGGGCTTGGCTGCTTTTTCTAGACTCCATACCCAAACTTCAGCAGATTTAATGAGTCTCCGAGACAATGTTAAATTGCTGTCCCCGAGGAGAGTCAAGAGCCAGCTAGAGTTTCCTTTCTCTTCAAGACACGTATTATAACTCAGTTTCAAAATAAATTCATACTAGATTTAAAAAAAGTCATTCTTGGTACGCTTCAGATAAGAGTATTTTTACCCCTAAACTGACTTGATGGAGAAACACATTCACCTGATTATTACTTATAATTATTAACAAGAAAAGACAAAAATATCAGCAGAAGTAAATAGAGAGAAATCAAACATTGTGTGTGTGTGTGGGGGAGGGTGTGTGTGTGTGTGTGTGTGTGTGTTTGTGTGTGTGTGTGTGTTTGTGTGTGCGTGCATGCGTGTGTGTGTGTGTGTTTGTTCACCTTTCAGGAAAATTGTTTTTTTTTCAAAATAAATTGATTTGAGACCGCCAATTGGTTACAAAATGTGATTTCCTTAATTATATAGTTTTATAGTGTAAGTACAAAAATGTTATAAAAAATAACTGATTACCGAAGAAGTTACTTTTTTTTTAGTGTGAGAGACCCCTTCCCCACTGATTATTTAGAATTATTATAATTTAGATTATTTAAAATAAGCTTTTGACAATTGTTTAAGTCCAGTTTTAAACCTTTAAACTATTGTTTAACTATTGTTGTGAAACACAAACTCTATACCATTTATTGTTATTGGAAGGTCGGTCTGTGAATGTAATGCCGACATTATACCGGAGGTCTGTGGTGCAAACTGTGCTGCAAATCTGTGGTGGTCTTGGACTTCGGGAGGTCCAGGACAAAGCCACGTCCAGTGTCCATCAGAGGTGACGAGGTGGAGATAGTGGACAACTATAAGTACCTCGGTGTGTAGCTGGACAGTAAACTGGTCCTGCAACACAGACCATGTATATAAGAAGTTTCAGAGTAGACTGTAGTTTCTGAGGAGGCTTCGATCATTTAACATCTGCAAGAAGCTCCTCTGCATGTTCTACCAGCCTGTGGTGGCCAGTGTTTTATCCTGTGGTGTGTTGGGGTGGAAATGTGTCCAAGAGGAGTGTCAACAGGTTGGACAGGTTGATCAGGAGGGCTGGTTCTGTGGTTGAAGCTGGACTCACTGGTGACAGTTGCTGAGAGGAGATCATTGAACAAACTACTGTCCATCATGGATGATGACAGTCATCCTCTGAACACTGACATCAGTGAGCAGAGAAGCAGATGCAGCACGAATGCTCCTACCCAGGTGCAAAACAAATAGACTCAGGGACTCATTCATTCCTCTGGCTATTAAATTGTACAATTCTGAGTTTGGGGGCAGGAGTGGAGTGAGAGTATCTGGATGTCATCTTGTTCTTTGTCTTTATGTTCTTCTTCTTATTTTATTTTTATTTATTACTTTGTATTGTTTATGAAAAATTGCTGGCTATTGGAAAAAAAACAATTTACCTTACCTTAAAAGACCCCTGGGGACCCCTGATTTACATCGTACTGCTTTTTTCAAGATTTCATCTTATGAGTCTGAATTTTAAATGAATGTTTGGAAAAAATCTTTGGGCTTCAATTAAATAAAAAACAACAACCCTAAAGCAGGTGTGGGCGATTAAATAACCTCAGGGGCTGTGAAGGGGCCATCCAGTAAAAATATAAAATAACCCCCTCAAATAAATGTCAATAAAATATTCATAAACAATTCACCCAAAAATGGTATTGAATCTATGATTTATTTCTAAATACGATCTAAATTTTGAGGGACAATCCTTAAATTGTTCTACTCGAATCAGACCTCACAAGGGCCACATAATTGTAATCCATTTTTTCCAAGGTCTGCCCGAAAGGTTTGCTGTTGCGTGAGATGTCCTCAAAAGGGGCATAAGTATGAACGTGTGTGTGTGTGAGGGGTCATCAATAAATCACTTGTGTTGCACTTGTGTAGCACTTGTGTTGCACTCATGTTGCACTTGTGTGTCTCGGGCGTACCGTTGTTATCGATCATCAGCTGTTTAACAATGGCGTGTCAATAACGTGCCGAACACGTCCTGCTGATCCAGACGCTCGGGCCTTCAGAACCACATATAGAAATATAAATCATTACTTACTTACATCACGACGCTGCAGCTCTCAGGAGAGAACATTAGTCGCGGCAGATGTCTGTGATATTTGAGTCTCTCCGTTATATCAGCCCGACGGAGCGCTCGATCCCAGGTGACCTGGCATTCTCCAATATATATTTATTTCCTCCTATGGTTTAGCAGGTGCCAGGAATCCATCTGGACAGTTATTCCTCTCTTCCATCCTGCTCTTCCTCATCACTGCCCGACAGATGTTGCAACATCCACAGCGTTCCTGGATGAATATAAATGTTTGCCTTCATGAGTTCCAGCGCCATTGCATGAAGACGAGTGTGTGATCGTTATTGTAAAGCAAGGACATGCCTGTGAGGAAGAGTGTGTGAGGAAGTGTGTGTGTTGGATGAGTGTGTGTGAGGAAGAGTGTGTGAGGGAGTGTGTGTGTGAGGGAGTGTGTGTGTGAGGAAGAGTGTGTGTGAGAATAGTGTGTGAGGAAGAGTGTGTGAGGAAGTGTGTGTGTTGGATGAGTGTGTGAGGAAGAGTGTGTGAGGAAGTGTGTGTGTTGGATGAGTGTCTGTGAGGAAGAGTGTGTGTGTGTGAGGGAGTGTGTGTGTGAGGAAGAGTGTGTGTGAGAATAGTGTGTGAGGAAGAGTGTGTGAGGAAGTGTGTGTGAAACTACAATACAACTACAATTAAACCACAATGAAACTACAATGGAAACTACAATTAAACTACAATACAACTACAATGGAAACTACAATTAAACTACAATACAACTACAATTAAACTACAATTAAACTACAATACAACTACAATTAAACCACAATGAAACTACAATGGAAACTACAATTAAATTACAATACAACTACAATTAAACCACAATGAAACTACAATGGAAACTACAATTAAACTACAATACAACTACAATGGAAACTACAATTAAACTACAATACAACTACAATTAAACCACAATGAAACTACAATGGAAACTACAATTAAACTACAATACAACTACAATGGAAACTACAATTAAACTACAATACAACTACAATTAAACCACAATGAAACTACAATGGAAACTACAATTAAACTACAATGAAACTACAATACAACTACATTTAAACTACAATGAAACTACTGTTTAACTTCAATGAAACTACAGTGCAACTACAATAAAACTACAATGCAACTGCTATGCAACTACAGTGCAACATTATAAAACTACAGTGGAACTAGAAATAAAATACAATGCAACTACAACGGAACTACAGTGCAACTGCAATTTAACTACAATGGAACTATGATGAAACTGCAATGCAACTATGATGAAAGTACAATAATACTACAATGTAACTATAATGCTACTACAATTAAACTATAATGCAATTACAATGAAACTACAGTGCAACTGCAATTAAACTACGAGGCAACTTCGTTGAAACTACAATGCAACCAAAACTGCAAAAATAATGCAACTGCAAAAAAAACACAACTTCCATGCATTTAGAACACAACCACACCTCAGCGTGATGAAACGGTGGCGCTACTGTAAAGCACTGTTTTGACTGATCCAATGTAAAATAGAGTCCCGATGAGTGTGTGTGTGTATGTGTGTGTGTGTGTGTGTGGGGGGGTGTGTGTGTGGGGGTGTGTGTGTGTGTGTGTGTGTGTGCGTGTGTGTGTTTGTGTGTGTGTGAGAAGAGTGTGTGTGAGGAAGAGTGTGTGAGGAAGTGTGTGTGTATTTATCCTTCACAGTTGTGAAATGCTACTACAATGAAACTACATTTAAACTAAAATACAACTACAATTAAACTACATTTAAACTACAATACAACTACAATTAAACTACAATACAACTACAATTAAACTACAATACAACTACAATGAAACTACAATGAAACTACATAAAACTACAGTTTAACTTCAATGAAACTACAGTGCAACTACAATAAAACTACAGTTCAACTGCAATGAAACTACAGTGCGACTACAATAAAAGTACAATGCAACTGCTATGCAAATACAATGCACTTACAATGCAACTATGATAAAAGTACAATGCAACTACAGTGCAACATGATAAAACTACAGTGCAACTACAAATAAAGTACAATGCAACTACAGTGCAACATGATAAAACTACAGTGCAACTACAAATAAAATACAATGCAATTACAATGAAACTACAGTGCAACTGCAATTAAACTACGAGGCAACTTCGTTGAAACTACAATGCAACTAAAACTGCAAAAATAATGCAACTGCAAAAAAAACACAACTTCCATGCATCTAGAACACAACCTCACCTCAGCGTGATGAAACGGTGGCGCTAATGTAAAGCACTGTTTTGACTGATCCAATGTAAAATAGAGTCCCGATGAGTGTGTGTGTGTGTGTGTGTGTGTGTGTGTGTGTCTGTTTGTGTGTGTGTGTTTGTGTGTGTGTGTGAGGAAGAGTGTGTGTGAGAAGAGTGTGTGTGAGGAAGAGTGTGTGAGGAAGTGTGTCTGTATTTATCCTTCACAGTTGTGAAATGCTACTACAATTAAACTACATTTAAACTACAATACAACTACAATGCAACTACAATGCAACTACAATACAACTACAATACAACTACAATGAAACTACAATGAAGCTACAATGAAACTACAATAGATACTACAATTAAACTACAATTAAACTACAATGCAACTACAATGCAACTACAATACAACTACAATACAAATACAATGAAACTACAATGAAGCTACAATTAAACTACAATTAAACTACAATTAAACTACAATTAAACTACATAAAACTACAGTTTAACTTCAATGAAACTACAGTGCAACTACACTAAAACTACAGTTCAACTGCAATGAAACTACAGTGCGACTACAATAAAAGTACAATGCAACTATGATGAACCTAAAATAATACTACAATGTAACTATAATGCTACCACAATTAAACTATAATGCAATTACAATGAAACTACAGTGCAACTGCAATTCAACTACGAGGCAACTTCGTTGAAACTACAATGCAACTAAAACTGCAAAAATAATGCAACTGCAAAAAAAAACACAACTTCCATGCATTTAGAACACAACCACACCTCAGCGTGATGAAACGGTGGCGCTAATGTAAAGCACTGTTTTGACTGATCCAATGTAAAATAGAGTCCCGATGAGTGTGTGTGTGTGTGTGTGTGTGTGTGTGTGTGTGTGTGTGTGTGTGTGTGTGTGTGTGTGTGGGGGTGTGTGTGTGTGTGTGTGTGTGTGTGTGTGTGTGTGTGTGTGTGTGTGTGTGTGTGTGTGTGTGTGTGTGTGTGTGTGTGTGTGTGTGTGTGTGTGCGTGTGTGAGGAAGTGTGTGAGAAGAGTGTGTGTGAGGAAGAGTGTGTGAGGAAGTGTGTGTGTATTTATCCTTCACAGTTGTGAAATGCTACTACAATGAAACTACATTTAAACTAAAATACAACTACAATTAAACTACATTTAAACTACAATACAACTACAATACAACTACAATGAAACTACAATGAAACTACAATAGATACTAAAATTAAACTACAATTAACCTACAATACAACTACAATGAAACTACATAAAACTACAGTTTAACTTCAATGAAACTACAGTGCAACTACAATAAAACTACAGTTCAACTGCAATGAAACTACAGTGCGACTACAATAAAAATACAATGCAACTGCTATGCAAATACAATGCACTTACAATGCAACTATGATAAAAGTACAATGCAACTACAGTGCAACATGATAAAACTACAGTGCAACTACAAATAAAGTACAATGCAACTACAGTGCAACATGATAAAACTACAGTGCAACTACAAATAAAGTATAATGCAACTAAAGTGCAACATGATAAAACTACAGTGCAACTACAAATAAAGTACAATGCAACTACAGTGCAACATGATAAAACTACAGTGCAACTACAAATAAAGTACAATGCAACTAAAGTGCAACATGATAAAACTACAGTGCAACTACAAATAAAATACAATGCAATTACAATGAAACTACAGTGCAACTGCAATTAAACTACGAGGCAACTTCGTTGAAACTACAATGCAACTAAAACTGCAAAAATAATGCAATGGCAAAAAAAACACAACTTCCATGCATCTAGAACACAACCACACCTCAGCGTGATGAAACGGTGGCGCTACTGTAAAGCACTGTTTTGACTGATCCAATGTAAAATAGAGTCCCGATGAGTGTGTGTGTGTTTGTGTGTGTGTGTGTGTGTGTGTGTGTGTGTGTGTGTGTGTGTGTGTGTGTGTGTGTGTGCGTGTGTGTGCGTGTGTGCGTGTGTGTGTGTGTGTGTGAGCCAGAGTATTTAATAAATGTTTGTCACGTGTTATTCTTTCTCTGGAGACACATTCTCTGGACGGTTACAGCTCTGTCTAATAAATCACGGCAACCTGTGAGGTCGACGGCAGGAAGTCATTGAGGGAACATGAAAAACACCATCACGGTGGAATACGTTAGCTTTAGAAATGATCAAAACACTCCAAAGGTGAACTTTAATCTCCATCTTTATGACACTGCTGCGAGCAGCACTTGTCATTACCCCCTGCAGGAACGCCATGAAGCGCTCGCAGGCTGTTGGATGCATGTGCGGCCACTGCATTAGAGAGCAACATCGCAGGCAATAAACATCCACCGGAGGATAGATGGGACAGTTTACTCGGGGGGGGGTAATGGGAGGAGGTGCCGCCAGGAGGGGCGACGTTCAGGATGGAGCACCTCATCCTGGGATGAAGAACAGCTCATCCTGGGAATAATGAACCCAACGGTGGAGTTTCTCTGCTAGCAGCGTGAGCATCGGCAGCTCGGTTTCACAACCTCTGGAGTGTTTTGTTGACAATGTGTTACAAAAAGACAAGTATTGGGTCAATTAAAGGGAAGACAGCGACTGAAAGAGTCTACAGTCAAGAGACACGTAAACCACCTGACATCTAAACTTAGGAAAATGATGATCTGGAGCTTGTAACCAATGCGTTTGTATCTTCTCGTTATTGGAAGTACAGTTTCCCGCGCGTTCGTTGTTTCGACCTCAAAGAGAACCAGAAGGCAAACCGTTAAAAGAACTTGTGTTTATTCTAACAACAGATTCTGGGTCAGCGACTGTTACCTGAGGAACTCTCAGCTACAGCTATCAACTGACGACAGAAGCACAGAAACAGTCATTTACTGGTACTTTCCATGCACTCTGGGTTAAATTCAGGTTAGATATCTTACCAGGTTAGATTGTACTCTGTGTATTGTTTAGTTTATTCTTTATTGGTTAGTACATTGTATATTTTATCTATATTCTATATCATTTAGACTATTGTAACAGTTTATTTTCATGTCTAAACAAGAAGGATCTGTCTCGACTGCAGTTAAAACAAAAATCTGCAGCAAGAATTCTGAGCCGCTCTAGTAGAAGAACTCACATTTCCCCGATCCTTAAAACTCTTCACTGGCTTCCAGTTTCTTTCAGGATCAATTTTCAAATTCTGCATCAGGATAGTGTACGTACTAACTAGTACACAAATTATCCACAGATAGTATGTCTCAAATCAAACACTACTGCTACACACTAACAGGAAATGACGCGACAGCTTCTTCTTCTACTTCTATTTAACGATGGTTTCAACCAACTGTTGGAACGCTAGCGACACCTGCTGGCAGCACGTTTTGCAAGTTTGGAAAATGAAATAAAGAAAAAATATGAGAATCGAAATATTTGTGAGATATTTAAGCTGGTATCAGCACCGAAGACGTGTCATCCTCCTACTGCTGCTGAAAATGCACCTGAAAGTATATGAATATATATATATATATATATATATGACGTTTAAAACGTCACTAAGATGGAGCCGTTTAGGGTGGATAGTGTCCATTGAACTATACTCTGTTTTGTGGGCATTTTAGTGACAATTTAGTGTGCATGGAGCACTAAATTTCTATTTTTGATTTTTATTTTTGAATTCATTTAAACTTTTCAACTAACCTTTTTTTTAACATTTAAAAAGGGTTTGTATGAATTAAATCGATTAGAATTAAACTATCACCGTGTCTTATAAATAGACCAGGAAGGCAGCATAGAAATATTCCCTGGAAATTTCTGTTCTTGCCCCCAATGGACACATACTTTGTATTGATAATTCTAAAAATAATCTTTATCTTTACCTCGTTATATTTAATATTGGTAGCAGCTACTGTGTGTCAAACTTGAGTTTGTAAGTCAACTTCTCTCTTAACTGCTCGGCCTCCTGTCGCCATGGCGACAGCGAGAGAGGATCCACTGCTCAAACACACGAGATAAAGAGGCCACGAGCTTAAAGTGACAAAGTCATCCGGACAGAAATAAGCGGGTAAAAGTCCAATATCTCTGGGGCCTGAGGATTCTGAACGTGGTGCGGGTTGCAAGGAAGGAGTTCTGAGAAAGCAGATGGAAGCCTGCGAGGAGACAGAAGTGGATGAAGTGAAGAGGAACTGATGTGCGACGCCAGGGACCGGCAAGCTGGTGCTGTCGGGGCTCGAAGATACAACCGCGTTCCGTTGAAAAAATGTTGGAGGAATCCTGATGTCGAGCTTGATTAAGATCCATTAACTGGTGAGCCGGTTAGTCAACAGGTTCCTGCTCTTGCAATAACTCACATCCCCTGCTGTGCCAATGGGTGCCAACAATTTGATTGACATGCCCAGCAGCCAATCTGAACTCCCGCCTCTTCCAGTGTACGAATGGATAAAGTTAATTTGAGTGAAGAATGAAACGAGCAAAAAAGTGTGGAATCTTGGAAGAAAATCATGCCGTTTTTAAATGTTTATATAAAAGATATCACCAGTTTGGCACGGCTGAAGTTGATGTAGACCGAAGTAGACTACCTGAGGAATAGACTCAGGAAGTTTCATGGGACTATACTGTGTACTTTCAAAATAAAGGCCCTTTGAAACTGCTCATATGAATCTCAATGCGTGCTGTTTTTAAATGTTTATATAGAAAATACCCCTAGTTTGACACAGCTGAAATGTATGTAGACTGACATAGACTACCTAAAGAATAGACTCAGGAAGTGTCATGAGATTATATTGTGTACTTTCAAAATAAAGGCCCTTTGAAACTGCTCATATGAATCTCAATGCGTGCTGTTTTTAAATGTTTATATAGAGTATACCCCTAGTTTGACACAGCTGAAACGTATGTAGACTGAAGTAGACTACCTGAAGAATAGACTCAGGAAGTTTCATGAGATCATATTGTGTACTTTCAAAATAAAGGCCCTTTGAAACTGCTCATATGAATCTCAATGCGTGCTGTTTTTAAATGTTTATATAGAAAATACCCCTAGTTTGACACAGCTGAAACGTATGTAGACTGAAGTAGACTACCTGAAGAATAGACTCAGGAAGTTTCATGAGACTATATTGTGTACTTTCAAAATAAAGGCCCTTTGAAACTGCTCATATGAATCTTAATGTGTGCTGTTTTTAAATGTTTGTATAGAAAATACCCCTAGCTTGGCACGGTTGAAATTGAAGTAGACCGAAGTAGACTACCTGAAGAATAGACTCAGGAAGTTTCATGAGACTATATTGTGTACTTTCAAAATAAAGGCCCTTTGAAACTGCTCATATGAATCTTAATGTGTGCTGTTTTTAAATGTTTGTATAGAAAATACCCCTAGTTTGGCACGGTTGAAATTGAAGTAGACTAAAGAAGACTACCTGAAGAATAGACTCGGGAAGTTTCATGAGACTATATTGTGTACTTTCAAAATAAAGGCCCTTTGAAACTGCTCATATGAATCTTAATGCGTGCTGTTTTTAAATGTTTATATAGAAAATACCCCTAGTTTGGCACGGTTGACATTGATGTAGACTGAAAAACCTGAAGAATAGACTCAGGAAGTTTCATGAAAAAAGTTACGTATATAATTTCCATAAAAAAATGCACATTTAAACGCTCCGGGTCTTCTCTACAAGAGTCAAAGAACCATCAGTTCTATCAAAGTGAAGCTGCAGGTTCAACGAAAGTCATTTGTTCCTCATGTGGTCACGTGATCAGACATACATCCTTAAAAACTTATATTAATACAACATCATGTTGAATATTTGTAAAACACTTTTATCTTATAAAAACAAATCATATTGACGATCAGACAAAGCGCTCAGTAGTGATGAGGATCTGAAGATTAATAAATTACTGATTAACAGTTTTATTCACGTTAAACTTCATCTGAAGATGTTTTAAATGAGTCACTGGTCGCCTTTGCAAAAACAGTATTAGGTTAGGTTAAGGTAAAACTTTATTGATGCCTCAGCAGGTCTCCTTCGGGAAATTGTTTTTTTTCCAAATTAGCCACAGCAAATACAGCAATTTTTCATAAAAAATAATCAAAATAAAATAAAAACAAGAACAACGAGAAATAAAGAGAAAGAACAAGATGATTCAATCTAAGTCTAAAGATAAAGATAAAGAACATAGATCAAAGAAAAACAACAAAGGATACAAAGACTAACATAGAAGAGAACATCCTGATACTTTTACTCCACTCCTGCCCCCGAACTCAGAATTGTACAATTGAATAGCCCGAGGAATGAATGAGTCCTTGAGTCTATTTCTTTTGCAACTCGGAAGGAGCATTCGTGCTCCATCTGCTTCTCTGCTCATTGAGTATTATTATTATTATTATTAACAACTGTGTATTTAAAATATAAACATTTTCACCGGAGCACATCTGAACTCATTTACAATAGTGTGATTCATATCATAATATATTTAAAAATTAAAGAATATCAACTTTTAGTTCAGTTTGAATTCAAGTTTTTTTTTTCAGGATCACCGAAAGGAGAATCTCGGGTCTCGTGGTTCATTTAAACATGATTGACATGTTGAAATGGAGGCATGGAAAGGGATGAACACGTCACTTTCATTTGGAGGAACAAAGGGAATTGAATTCTGAGTTGAATTCGTGTCACGCACAGATTCAATCATCTGAATATTTCTGTGCATCATTTCCTGGGTTTGAGCGTACGATCGTTTTTTAGTAGGAAATCAATGCATTTCTTTGTACTTGAGGCTCCTGATCTTGACACTGAGCTTAAGGCCAGGTCTCATGGCATGTTTGGAAGTTACTCTCAGAGGAAAAGTGTCCAAATATGAGGAAATATGAATTTGAATGTAGTTATTTATGTGAGTCAGCATTTTTATGAAGATGATTAAATCCACACATCCTTCCATCATGACTGATCATCAGTCCATTCACTGAAAGTCATCCGAGTATTGCATGAACTTAGCAAATTTAATGGGGGTATTTCTTTTGGACTTAATAAAAAGTGGCAAAGCGAAAAAGTGTGGGCACCCCTGCCCTACAGCCTGGCGTGAGTGACACCTTCTGATGTTCTTCAAAGATTTTGGTTTCGTAATGAGAGAGATTGACGGTTTGGGAGCGACTCACAGTCAGGGGCGCCGGGTGATGTGTTCCTTCTGTCGAGGAGGGTAAGATCAGGTCCTCTATCCAGCGTTAATATAGAACCATTTCTTCTAAGCAGGGGAAAAAGTATACTGTACGTCTTCCGAATCTTGCATTAAAGGATCTGAAAACAAAAGTTTGAAATCCCTGCAAACGGTACTTAAATCTTGTGTTGAACGGCAACAATAACTACTCAGACATCACCAAACAATACAATGCTAACCTCGCCAAATGCAATTCCACATGCATAGCCCTTTCCATGCATGAATAACACTCAAAGCACACAATCACATTTCCTCTCATTTGATAAGTTTCTCAGGCGCTCATCATAAATGACCTCGATGAATAAACCCTTCACGACCTTTTTCTTGAGTGGATAATCAATCTCCATCTTCTTCTCACGCATTTATGATGCACTTTCCTTAGAGCTGAGTTGAGTCCTGAAGTGGAGACATGTCCGTCAGGATTTATTTCAATCAGGTGGGTTCTTCCGTCCGCCACGCTTCAGTTCGTGCGGATCAGACAAAGAAGATCCTTCAGCTACACATGTGGTGTGTAGCGGTGTGTACAGTGTGTAGAGATTTAACATCCTTTTTATCTCAATTCCCACTTGTGTCAGAGCGACGGGTCTGCGTTTAACTGCACAATCAATCCGTCAGGCTGACATGATCATATATTAACATATTCACAAGCACGCGCTTAGAACAATACATTTAAGTACATTATATGAACGTATATATATATTTCTAGGATTTGTGAAACGGCAATGTATCGCAATATTTTTTCCACAATACTTGATCGTTATTCAACAGCACTGTAGCAACATTTTTTATTGTCTACCACAGTTCTTTAATGGTTTATAGGTAAATAAGTAAGTAAGTAAGTAAGTAAGTAATATTTATTTATATAGCGCTTTTCGAGACCAGGGTCACAAAGCGCTTTAACAATCAAAACAATAAGGTGTGTTTAATATAAAATAATTACATTTTTCTTTATTTTTCAACTCTTTTTTTTTTAACAACTAACAAAATATTCCCAGCGTTGCAGCCACTAGATGGCAGCAGTCGTTAAGTTCTCCGCAGCTTGAGGAACAATGCGAGATCCCAACGATAACTGAGGACAAGAGGATACAGTCGACTCCAGCAGCTTTTAAAAGTTGATGTTTGAACATATTCTGGTTTCAAAAGCATTCTCTAAATTCTGCAACGCCAGAGTCAAGTACTTTTATACTACTAAAACTGTATATACTGCACTAATATAGAGAGAAAGCCGCTTTGGGACGCCACAAGACATTTGTGATTTTAATATTAAAAACGAATTAAGACACAAAACTTTTTTCCCCTCGGACTGATTCAATGCCTCGCCTCCCAATTGATGGTTTTAATCATATCTGACTTCGCTTTCCTCGTTGGCCGCTGATATTTTCTCCACATTGTTCAGAGATTTTGTGAACCAGCTTCACGCCCTTGAACACCGTCGGTGACTAAGAGGATGGTGACTTCAATCCTCAGAGTTCCCTCTGAGTCCGGCAACAGGGCAAAGCAGAGGTCGCGAAGCAACAAAGAAGATCATTTGGATTCTTCACAGCCGAGCGAGCGCAGTCTTTTTTCGCTGCAGCGACAAAAGTTCAACCCAATTGGCGCGTCTCAATGAACCGTGACAGTGTCGAGTCTACAACAGACAAAACAAACGGTCTTGAAGCTGAAGCGGCAAAAAATAAACATCCGTTTCTCTCATCTTTTCTTGCTCACCTTCCTGAATCTACAGACCCGTTGGGAAACAACTTGTGATGGTAAGTAAGCAGTGGTTATTTTTAAAACACCTTTTCTGGACCAGGGTCACAAAGCGCTTAAACCAAAGGTGTCAAACTGGTCCAGAAAAGGGCCGAGACGGTGCAGGTTTTGCATCCAACCAGTCAGGCACATATAGCTTCACCAATCAGGTGTCTGAAGACAGTGATCAGTTGATTGACAGTCAGGTGCTGCTTGTTTAAGTTCACACCTGATTCGTTAACTAACGTTTGCTGGACTGGTTGGAAGAAAAACCTGCACCGTCTCGGCCCTTCTCTGGACCAGTTTGTCACCTGTGGAACAATCAAAACCAGTACACATCTAAAAATACCTACAATGGAAGGTCTGACCATGAATAGATCTGAAAGTAAGAACCAGAATTTTAATATTGATCCTGAAAGAAACTGGCAGCCAGTGAAGAGTTTTAAGGATCGGAGAAATGTGAGTTCTTCTACTAGAGCGGCTCAGAATTCTCGACCAGGTCTCACCTAACAACCTTAAAACAATATGGAGATCATGAAAGTTGATCCTTTTTTTTCCCTCTGGTCTGAACGGAGTAGGGTGTGTGGGCGGCGCCAGGGGGGGAAATAAGTTAAATTACCAGATTCCACCAAAATGACGCACAGACAGATTAAATGACTGATCTCCTTGGCAGAGGTAGTAGAATGTGCATTCAGTTTAACCGCTTTATTCCAGAATCAGACACTTTGATTTCCATGGAAGTCATTGTGAGCCATCGGCGTTCGAATATGATTTTTTGGAGCATCAAAAACAAACTTTGAATTTTGAAAAACCATCAAGCAGTTATTTTTTCAATGCATGAATAAATTCAGTGTCAATTTGTACGAAATGTTTATTAAAAATGTATTCAATGTGTACAAAAAATGAGAGGTGATGAAATTTATACTCAACATATTTGCCTCCATATATTAAGAATGTTGTAAACACACCATAGGATTGTTATTTGGTGGCGTTACAGAATAAAAAGATGAAATAAACTAAAACACAAATAAGCAATAGAAAAAGAAAGTCTGCTGGAGTTGTCCGATGCTTTAAAGTTTTACCTCGAGTATTTGCCCTTGTATGAAAAGTTCCATCTCACCCTTGTCAAGTTTTTAAACTCCGCCAAGATGCTCTCCGCCTCTACAATTTTCTGCCAAATAGATGTCCAATTATTTCTCCGTTTATCATCATCTGTTGTTTTTCCAGTGCACTCACACACTCTCATCCTCACAGCCAGTGTCTTCATCTTCCTTGAGTCCTGTAATCATCGGCGTGAAACATGTTTATTTGCCTCTGATTTGGCCCTGAAAAAAAAACCAACTGCTTCCGTGGGATCCGGTGAGAGAAGCCCGGGTGTGTGATGACATGGCAGCCGAGCGGCGGAGCTGTCGCTCGTGTGTTGCCACCTCATCTCACGCATGATTAGCAGCGCAATAAAACGTCTGCCTGAGCAGGTTACCAAAACACCAGCTTCCCTGCGTGCAGACGCATGACAGTCTGGCCATGTTTATTGAGCTGGTATCTGTCACATTATAACCGGGATCTTCTCGCCTTTTCATCCGACTCTGCTCTTCACCGCCGAGGCTCTCTGTTATTTATGGGAGGCTCGACAAATCAGTGTTCTGATCTTTACCCTCTTTGTCACATCACCTATTTTCTTGAATTCCTTTGTGAATCACAATGAAACTCGTGTCCTTGTGGAGAATAAAAGGTGTTCTCACTCTACCAGTGATTCCATAGACTTCGTCTTAAACTCCCTTTTTCAGTTAAATCATGTAGGAGACCAGGGCGGTGTCCCAAATCGCATACTACTCTTAGTATGCTAGAAGTTAGTATGCATCAGTTTAGTGTACGTACTAACTAGTACGCAAATTCTCCACAGATAGTATGTCTCAAATCAAACACTGCTGCTACATACTAACCTGAGATCACATGACAGCTTCTTCTTCTACTTCTATTTAACGATGTTTCAACCAGCTGTTTGAACGCTATCGACACCTGCTGGCAGCACGTATTGCAACTTTGGAAAAAGAAATAAAGAAAAAATATGAGAATCTAAATATTCGCGAGATATTTAAGCTGGTATCAGCAGCGAAGACGTGTTTATCCTCCTACTGCTGCTGAAAATGCACCTGTAAGTATATGAATATATATATATATATGCATTTATATATGACGTAACTTCCGTTTAAAACGTCACTAAGATGGCGGCCATTTAGGGTGGTTAGTGTCCATCGAACCATGCTCAGTTTTGTGGGCGTGTTAGTACGCCAATTTAGTGTGCATGGCGCACTAAATTTCGCATACTAAGAATTGAGACGCACTAACGCACTAAAAATACTAACTTTTAGTACGCTAGTATGCGATTTGAGACACAGCACAGGGCTGTGTATAGGCAAGAATCTGGCAATACGATACATGTGTGACGATGCGATATATTGTGATACTGTAGCAACACTTATATAGTGTTTCTTTTATAGAAACTTTTACAACAAAAGCTGAGGTTAAATTTACATCCATTTAATTCTAAATGGATCTGTGATTAACAAGATTTAAAAGGACGTTGTTAAAGTTATGTAAGGAAATGACAACTTTACTGTAATCAATCATCTAGATTTAACACACATTTCAAATAGTCACTTGATTAACTGATAATCTTACATATTTAATTCATATTAAATAATCATTGTCTTGCATTGCATTCACTTAAACCAAACTCAGGTTCACAACTCAAAGGCCGAGGTCACAAAGCCTCACACACACAGAAAGATTAAACAATCCCAGACTCCCAGGAAGTCTCTGGACACCTGTTTGAGAACTCACACTGAAAGACACAACAGTCCAGCAATTCGCTGGGAATAAACTCTCTACAGAAAACAACAACCTTCAGTAAGTTTCCACTACGATCACGTGCGACGGCCATCTTAGAATCAAGTGTTTACAGTTACTGACCAATCCTACGTTCACATTTGACTAGAGGTGTTAACCTGAATATTCTACTATAAAGATCCACCATTTTGTGAGATCTTTGCGTTCTGGCATGCGAAGACGTCTGCGATAGATCTCTCTGCTTGCTAGCGCCCGTGTTCACATAAGTTTGTCTCTGACTTTTGCATAATTCACTAAACAAGCATTTTTCTTAAACTCATCCATGTGTCCGTCCTTCATTCCACCACCACGTACGAGGCTGGGGAGGGGTCAGTTCATCGGAACAGAGAAACCCCTAACAACTATTAACTGTTTTCATGACTTAACTAAACGTATTTTTGTGTCATCCTCGATCGTCCTGAAGTTTGTGAAAGTTAAATTTAGCCGAGCGTCTGCCGACGTCACACACACACGGAGCTCAACGCCATCAGCATTTATTCAACCGGCATTAAACACAAACTCACTATTTCCAGTGAGGCAGATTCCAATGATGAAGTCGACAATAACACTAACAAGAACGTTTGTTATTCGTTGACTTTCACACTGTAAAGTCCAATTCTTGTTCAGGTTCCAAAGGACACAAGGACAACTCAAATGTTCCACTCAATCACTTTTTTTTTCTTTCGGATTGTCAGTAATTAGGTTGTAAACCTATAAAAACAAATAAACAAACCATTTTAATTATCCATTTAAATTAAACATTCTAAATTCATTTTAAATTACCTTAACTGACTGGTCGACTGAAAGTTTCTCTCGTCGCTACAGAACAGCAGAAGTTAAATGCTTCTTTTTGTTTTGTCTTTTTTTTCCCTCCGACCGTCTAATATTCTTTGTCGTGATGCTTCTCTAGATACTTGTAGATTAGTGGTGTTGAATCCTGTGGAGGAGATTTCTCCTCAAAACATCTGCAAAGCAACAACACTGCAGCAGCCACTGTTAGCTCTGTTGTTAGCAGCAGCCGCTTCACTTGTTTGCGTAAATATAGTTTATTTTTAAAATATTGATACAGTATCGGGAAAACATTGCGATATATCGTTATATCGATATATTCTTACACCCCTGTAGGAGATCCTTTCCTCAGCATCAATTCTCCTTTAATGGGGTTCAGTTCAGTTCAGTTTATTTAAAATTCAGCTACTAAAGATTCAGGTATAAGCTGTTTGCATGACAACCGCACGACCTGTCTCCACAAATATCTCTTGAACCTGATCAGAACACGATGAAAAACAGCGGCATCCCATTTTCTTTGACCTTCGTCCCAACCTCCCCCTACTCTTTATACATTCCCACCGGCCTCTCCTCAATTTGTCTGAGGGACAAACCGCTGATTGCTGCAGCGCCCAATGGTTTTTATCAGTGAGCAAACAACACAGTAGCTTGACAGATGCTAATACTTTCCCTTCAGACAGATCCCCCCCCCCCAACCCCCCAAATTGCCTTCACCCTTCCACATTTTATCAGCAGCTCATCCCTCACGTCGGCCATATTGCAGCTGTCAGAGGTGTGATGCACTTTGATGAAATGAAAACCAAACGCCCAGAGAGCAGAACCTGCTCATTGCTCAGGCAAGAATTGAAATGTGTGTGTTTTTTTTCTGGTGAGCTGAGCTGGGACGCTGGAATCTGACGCCCTCGTGTGACAGTAATTGGCGGTTGAACGTTCCCTGTTATGTAAATATGACAATATTTGCTTCATAACACACATCAACTGCAAACTGGTTCTGTTCACAATCCTAATAAATCCCTTCTAAATAACTCAGAAAATCATAAACTATGTAAGTAAGTAAATGTATTGCCAATTAATTAAAAAAAAAAAAAAAAGATTCATAAAATTCAATAAATTAAAATCAAATAAGAGACCATGAAGTGGAATATAGATAATTAATAAACAATACAATGTAATACATTACAAGCCAATAGTTTAGACACACGCTTTCACTCAATGTGTTTTTCTTTATTTTCATAACTATTAAGGTTGTAGTTTATCATCAAAACTATTAATGAACACTATCCATCATGAATGATGACATCATCCTCTGAACACTGTCATCAGTGAACAGAGAAGCAGATGGAGCACGAATGCTCATCCCATGATGCAACACTAATAGACTCAGGGACTCATTCGTTCCTTGTGCTATTCGATTGTATTATTCTGAGTTTGGAGGCAGGAGTGAAGTAAAAAGATGATATTCCATGTATATATTTTTGTTATTTTTCTTTGATCTATTTTCTTTATACTTTTTGTCATTTGTCTTTTTGTTCTTGTTTTGAATCTAGTCTGGGTTGCTGTGAGCTGGAAACAAATTTCCCGAAGTAGACTTCCAAAGGGATTTATAAAGTTTATCCGTCTCTGTCTGTCTGACTGTCTATGTTGAATTATGTACTTTTGATTATGTACAACTCAACAACACCTTTGAAATAACTGAAAACACAATAGTCTATTTTTTTTTTTTACAAAAAGTACATTTTCTTCTAATGATTGCTTTGCAGACTTTAATCTTTGATGTAATTACGAGGTTTTTACTTTATGGAAATGATTGACTTTCAATGTAATTGATCCATCAGTTGTTATGTGCATAATTCAATATATTCTATCTTCAGTCCATCACTCAGTCGATGGATGGGAGTTTTTGCCTATAAAAACAACACTCTGGTTTATTGCTAGTTTTGGAATGTTTTGTTTTTCAAATCGTCCTGAAGAGATTGTTGTTCGCTTGTCATTTTGAATGTTGCTTGATTGAAACACAGATCACGAACACATAACCTCAACACAGCATTACCTCCTTGGTGGAGGTAATAATACCTTATCATGACTCACCAGTCGGTCAATAAATCAACGCTATATGGTGCTGCTTTGCATACTTGGGTGAGCAAAGACATTGATAGTTGGTAACACTTTATGTCAGACGTAGAACCATGAATCACGTGTGATATTACTCGAGTCTCCTCTGCTTATTAACACCACACTCGCTGTCGTCCTTCTATTCTTTTTCCTGCTCGATTGAATCTGTTCCAGCGGCCGTGTCATTTATCATTTATCATTTATACGGCGACAGAGATGGAGGTGAAGGAAGCTGGTGTCTCTCCTGAACTTCATTACTGTCTGAACTACTTCTTTTTCCTGTGTTATGTTCTGAACAGTTTTACAGCCAGAGTTCTTATTTTATTTACTTAACATACGTCCAAACTAAAGTCAAAAATTGAATTAATTCATTGGGATATTTTTTTTATCTACATGTTGAAGTATCGTTCTTTTAATGTCAGGATCAGCCATGTAATTGTAACTCTAGCTGAGGAACATCTTGGATATCCAAGTAGAGTCGTTTTTGTTTTTTAGTATTAATGGATGTAAACGATCAAAACACGAAGTCCGTTCCATCCCAGGTCTTATGCTTCGCTTCGTGGAGAGAGATGGACAGTCAAGAGTGTGTCACGGGTCGTTTATTCGCCGCTCCAAGTCAAACAAAATACAAGCTTTACGATCGCGACCGGACACACTTTGTCCCGGCGACTGTATAGGTCAATAGTCCCGGGAGAAAAGGCCACGATCTGTAGAAACATCGCTATATTTGAGGGAAATTTCCGGTCCGGGAGGTCGTCCCTTTCCGGCCAAATGGTTCTTTCAAGTTCCTTGTGTCCCGATCCCCCGTAGAGAGGCATCCTGATTTGTTCTCTTGTAATCTTATCATTCAAATGTTCTCGGGTGGGGGTTTCCGTCTTTTAGCCCCCCTTTCCCGGGTGTGTCTTGCGAACTAAGGTGTGATTTGCAGATAAACAGATGTTTTAAATAAGCGGTGTCGTATCTCTAATTCTGATCCAAGCTTGCCTCGAACCAGTGAATCAGTCTGAGTGAAATGTTGATTGTGAATGTGTGGTCAAACGTTTAAGCTCTTAGATGAAGCGAGTAATTTATACTTTATATTTTGATGATCTTTTAGTATCAATTTAAGTATGGCGTATACGTATAGTGTATAATAATTTTAATCTAACAGCTGTGTTTAAAAGATGTTTACATTAATAATTATATATCGACAATTGTGAAGTCAAATGGAAAGAAATGTTGTTAAAAAAATAAATAAAATAAAAATAAATAAATGAATCAAACTCTTCACACGAATGCCATAAATATAAACGTCAATAAATTAACATTGTCAGTATTTTTCATTGTATTTATAAAATGTAACTCGCTATTTAAGATGTGTAGCTTAATGCTACCAGTTAGCCTCACCTGCCCCGGAAGCATTTGTTCGAGCCCTTAAAAAGCCAGTGGACGTCGCCTGCTAGCATTAGCTGTCAGCCGGGTTCAGTCACTGTGGAATCATGGAGGTGACGCGTACAAGTAAGTCGTAGAAAAACGAGGATTTTAAGTGTCAGTTTTCTTACCCTGAGCAGTGTTTCTGACCCACTCGAGTTGTGTTTTTTGTCTCAAACCTTCGTCACCATTGTTTGTGTTCGTGCTAGCAAAGCTAGCTAGCTGAGCTAGCCGCACTGGCGAGCACAAGTCGCGGGACATGAGGAGCTTCTCGCCGGTTCTACACGAGTGACAACCGTCACCTACCTCTGCTCAAAACTGTTGTCCTTTTTCAGATTTTAAAGAATGTTTAAACACCGTGTACGGCGCCATTGAAGAGGCTGACTTTCTTGCCATCGACGGGGAATTTTCAGGTTTGTAAAAAGTGTAGTTTTAATAACAAATGTGTCGGTTGTAACCATGTTGACCGTTCAGGGATCAGTGATGGTCCGAATGTCAGTGCCCTGACCAACGGACTGGACACACCGGAGGAGAGATACACGAAGCTTAAGAAGGTACGTTTTTAAAAGTGTTGTCTCATTGTGCACAACTCATTCTAACATGTCTTTGTTTGTTTAAAAGCACTCGATGGACTTTCTGTTGTTCCAGTTTGGCTTGTGCACCTTCAAATATGACCAGAAACAGTCCAAGTGAGTCATTTTATTGTTTCTTCTTGTGGAGCATGTTTTATAGATGGTTAATATGACTCTGCTAGACTTAAAGAACGTGTACAAAAGGACATTTTTAACCCTATTCTTGGAACCTGTCGCAGAGGTGTATATTCATTTTATTGTGACACATTCAATTGCCTATTAAAGGGTGATATTGCACCTTTTAATCTTTAAATAAAGGGTTTCAAAGCGTGTTCTTCTTTGATATGAAATTGTATAGATATGTTTGGAGGGTCTTTGTCGCCGTCATAAAGTCCCTGTTTTATCCTGGAGTTTGCATCTAATGCAGTTGTGTACATGTACTAATAAAAAGACAAACAAATAGAATATGGTCGTATATGTAACTGCATTGTTTTTCTTCCCCATGTTTTTGTGCTTCTTGCTGTTAATGCTTCATAAAGAGTAACGGTGTCTAGTGACGACAATAAACTGTTTATGCTCATTATTGCATCCAATTTTCTTACCCGCAACTGCATACTTTACATGCCTAATATGTCTTTCTTTTTCTGCAGGTATGTCACAAAGACTTTTAATTTTTACGTATTTCCAAAGCCATTCAGTAGAACATCCCCGGACATAAAATTCATCTGTCAAGTAAGCCCTGGTTTCGTTCTCTTTAATCTTCTTACATTATTAAAAATGCAATATTAATGTGTCGTATATCCATAGAGTTCCAGCATTGATTTTCTTGCGAGCCAAGGGTTCGACTTCAACAAGGTGTTCTGTAATGGTGAGTTGATCTCGATATGATGTGAGATTCGTAGACACAAACGTGTACGGCTGCATTGGTGGACTAGAGGTGCGGCGGTAGCCTCCATTTACGAGCCACCCTGAACGCACCGTCGTGTCCTCGTGCACTGACCCAGAAGTTAAAAGGCAACAAACTTGAACAAGACATTTGATGCTGCTCAAAAGAATCGCAGGTCAAATTTGTAGAACTACTTCATTTTCTCCGTCGTGCAGGCCAACTTCACATGAGTCGCATAATATTGAAACGATGCCGTTGATCTATGAAATATTTTGGCAGCACAACAAACCGTGGACACCTCTGCGGCTGCTCCCCTCGTTCAGATTTAGTTAATATTTATCAGAGTAAACTTGACACAAAGTCCTGTTAATAGTTAAGTAGATGTGGTGAGGAATTTTTTTTTTTTAAGCCAGTATTTTGAGGGGTTTTTTTTGTTTGTATTCTAAGAAGGTTTGAAACCGTTAACATTCATGTGTTTGATTTCCAATATTCTGTATTAAATGTAACATAGTTACTGCTGTGAATACGTTGGAGTGCTCAGCCTGAACATACTGGATTATCAATTTTTTTTTTTTTTTTTTTCTTAAATTGAAAAACAGCCATTTAGGGGACAGTGGATAAATTCCGCAAATTTGTTAAAGGGAGTAAAACAGAATTATTATCTTTTTAAGGTACGATGCGTGGCGAGACTATATTACATTATCAAACTAAACCCTGGTTATTTAATCGCATCGCAGTTTGTGTATCGACCTGAGTTTAGTGCTGGAGATGCAGGGTTTTGCTCTCAATATTTTTTGTTGTTGCAAACTGATTCCTTATAAAATAATCTTTAAGCTTCAGTAACCGTTGTCTGAATCGTCTGCAGGAATCCCGTATCTGAATCAAGAAGAGGAGACTCGGCTCAGGGAGCAGACAGAGGAGAGGAGGAATCAACATGCAAACGGTGTTGGGACGCCGTCCTTCATCTCTCCCTCCTCTAAAGGTCCTGCACATATTCCAGATGAGCACAAAGAATTCATCAACAAAGTGATGTGAGTTTGGAAAGGCCGGCAATGTGGAAAAACGAACAAAGGCTTTTATTCATCATGTATCAATTGTTTTCATTCAGAGGGAAGATTGAAGCACTTTTCTCTGGTGGGGAGAAGACTGTAGGCTTGGATCCTTGCACAGGGTAACGGTCGACGATCGGAGTGTTTTAAAACTTAATTTAACATGTCTCTCCATTTTTACAGTTTTCAAAGGAAGCTGATATATCAAACACTTAATTGGAAGTAAGTAAATACGAGTTGTACACCTGTCTTATGGCATTATTAATTGAAGTATACATGGGGCTGTGTATTGACAAGAATCTGGCGATATGATATATATTGAGATACTGTAGGAACAACGATTTAATGTTGCTTTTAAAGAAACACTTTTCTGGCTTTTTAAAACAAAGAAATTAAAAAATACTTTCTCTAATCGCATGTGAAAGTGCTTCTCAAAATATTAACAAAAAAAGTAAAGTTGTATTAACAATGAAGTGCATTAACAACTCAAGTACTGGATATTACATGTTGCTCCAGGTTGTTTGTCAGTGTTTAATTGAACTTTAAACTTTGTTTTAAAATGAGTCCAAACATCAGCTTTTAAAGCTGCTGAACTCTTTATTTTTCACTCATTGCTGCCAACTAGTGGCTTTAGGTTTAATTGCAGCACACAAATGAACGCTGTGACTATTTGAGTGTTTATTGTAAAATAAAATGTAAAATAATTAAAATGACATTGAATTAAAATGTTATTTCAAACGGGGAAAAAAAGTGTATATAATCTCGACTACAGTGCTAAGGACTATCAATACAGTATCACGATGTATCAATATTTTCATACACCCCTAATATAGTTTATTTAAGTTGCCATATGTTGTGCCTTGCTCTGATTTGTATACTGCGGTAAATATTATTGTACTTCACCTGCTTAGAAGTTAAACTTTGTCTATCACACAGGTTTCCTAAAGGAATTCATGTCGAAACTGTGGAAACGGAGAAGGTAACGTGGATTTATTATCGTTTTCCCTAATGACGTGGTTGCACATGTGCGTGACAAATTGTTAAGACAAATCTTTACTTTCTGTGGGATGACAAAACGTCCGTTTACAGAAGGAACGAATCATACAGATCAGCAAAGTGGACGATGAGGAAAGGAAGAAGATGGAGCAGCAGAAACTGGAGAAGGAACAGGTTTGCAAGCTCATTATGAACATTGAACAATAGTCGTTTTAAGTGTGTGTGAAATTAATCTCTGCCATTTTATCAGGAGGAGCTAAACGACGCTGTCGGCTTCTCTCGGGTCATCCATGGCATCTCGAAATCTGCAAGTACCAGTTTTTATCTAATGGAAATGTTTAGTTGTGGATGATGGACGGCGGTTGATTTGCTTACTTTGGTTCAAATGGCTCTCATGCAAACTTGAGTAATTTTCTTCTGTTGAGTAACATGGAAGTGGTTCTTGTTGGTGCTTTAGAAACGCTTGAATTCATTGTTCCTGGACCTGGTAGATGAAATGAGCCAAATAATGAGTTGATTAAAGGACCATCTTGTTTATAATTAAGATGTCGTCGACACCTAAATCTACTTTGATGGTTTAATGTAAATGTACAAATGAATGGATCACAAATGCATTTTGGTTGATTTGACGATGGAGTACATTGGAAGAAAATGTAAAATAAACATTTCCTCTTACTCTACCTCTTCTCTGCCTCAGGGTAAACTTGTGGTTGGTCACAACATGCTTCTAGATGTGATGCACACCATCCACCAGTTCTGCTGCCCCCTACCGGAGGTAAACAGAATTAATTTTCTGTTAAAATACAGCGTTCATTTGAATGATTTCTGATTTTCCATGTTGGATTTGTTTTGTGTTTTTTCTCTTGAAGGATCTGCAAGATTTCAAGGAGATCGCCATGTGCGTCTTCCCGAGGTAGAACTTCGCACCTTACCAAGCAAATGTTGCGTTTTCATTTTAATAATCCTCCATTTTTGTCTTTTTTTAAACTCAGGCTCCTGGATACAAAGTTGATGGCGTCGACCCAACCATTCAAGGTGAGCATAGATCTAGAGCAGTGACCGTTGGGAGGATGACTTTGAGGTTCATGGATGAGGGGAATGAAGGGAAGAGGATGGAAGAACAAAAGGTTGAACTGTGCAGTTTGGAGTTGATGATTAATTGAAGCAGTCATTTCATCTCTGGTGGTTCATTTAACTTCAGATCCACAGTCACTCGTCTGTTGCAGGACATGATCTCAAACACGTCGTTGGCCGAGCTGGAGAAACGCCTGAAGGAGTGTCCGTTCAAGCCTCCGCAAGTTGGTGAGTGGGACTCTCTCTCCGAAGCGTCGTGTCCAGAGAAGTCGAGCGTCTGGTTCTTGTCGTCCTCAGAGGCAGCCGAGGGGTTTCCCAGCTACACCACGGCGCAGGAGCAGCTGCACGAGGCCGGCTACGACGCCTACATCACCGGCCTCTGCTTCATCTCCATGGCCAACTGGCTGGGTAACGCCCCGTGTTCCAGCTCCACTTCTCGTTCCCTCACTGACCTTCGTTTCTGTAGGATCCTACCTGACGCCACCCAAGTCCTACATCTCCGCTCGCTCCAAAC
The DNA here is from genome assembly GCF_982586985.1 of Callionymus lyra. NCBI lineage: Eukaryota > Metazoa > Chordata > Actinopteri > Syngnathiformes > Callionymidae > Callionymus > Callionymus lyra. The sequence continues at coordinate 44,546,751 of NC_141818.1, read as the reverse complement.
TGGTCGAGCCGTTCTACAACAAGTGAGAAGCTCGGACGGCGTCTGGAGTCGCGGTCGTCAATAATCATCGACCGTTTTCCATCTTTCAGGCTCTTCCTGATGAGGATCATCGACATTCCGTACCTGAACCTCTCAGGGCCAGACTGTGAGTGAAGCTATTGTGTTTCTAAATTTGTGCGATGTAGCTTTTAGGCCATTCCTGGCACTGTACTAAAGCTAAGAGGGGGGAAAAAAAATCAAGAGTCTGGTTCTGCTCGAGGTTTCTGCTTTGACGAGCTTGGAGGGAGAGAGGGGTTTTGGAATAAACCTTCTTGAGATCTCAAAGATGTGCTGTAAACATACCCTCCCAGCTGGTCGCAGCAGGAGGCTAGCAACACCGGAGTCTGGTTCTGCTTGAGGTTTCTGCCTTTTAAAAGTTTTCCCTCGCCACTGCCACGCTATGATTGACTCACTGGGATCCGTTTTTCTTTTCTCCGATATAGTCTTGGTTAATTTCGAATAAGATACTTTGAAATTGAAAAACTTTTACAGATTTATCAACTCATGGATGTAGAAGTTCATTATCTTGTAGAGCGGTTATCATGACCTTGACTTTCTCGCCACTAAATGACTGGAATGAAAATGTTGGATCTGACGACGACGACGACTCTTGTTTGCAGTGCAACCGAAGAGGGACAACGTCCTGTACGTCACGTTTCCCAAAGAATGGAAGACCAGCGACCTCTACCAGCTCTTCAGTGCCTTCGGTAAGACTGCAGGTGACGTGTTGCTGCTGCCGCTCGACTCAACCACCGCCTCGTCTGCCACTCAGGAAACATCCAGGTGTCATGGATGGACGACACGTCTGCGTTCGTGTCCCTCAGTCAAACGGATCAAGTGCAAATAGGTGATTCAGAAAATACATGTTTTTCCCCTCGTCAACGGGAACTGATTTATTTTTTTGGGGGGTTTTTCTTCAGCTATGAACACCAGTCGCTACGCAGAGAGCTACAAGATCCAGACGTACGCCGACTACGTCCAGGGCAAGCGTCAGGAGAAGGAGCGCCTCGGTCAGACGGCGAAGACGTGGGGCGAGGACGGCTGGAAGCCGCACTACAACGCGCCGCACACCGGCTTCTTCAAAAGGTTGGCCACGATCCGCTCTGTAGCGTCGCCGCGTCTGACGGCCTCGTCTTGTTCAGCGGTTTGAGGAAGCGCAGCATCAGTCCTGTGCAGACGCAGCAGCAGGGCTCGGACGCCGCCGCCGCAGACGGATGGAACCAGGACTCGTATCAGGACGGCACGGGCAGCAAGAAGATGAGGACCGACGGTGAGTGAGGACCACCGTTCTCTTCTATAGATGCTCTGACTTCTGTCTCTCTCTCTGGTCCTCGCAGACATCGTGGAGAGCAAGACCTCGGAGGGATGGCTCAGGACGTCGTAAGTCCAGCGATCGAGTTTTTTTCCCCCCCTCGACTGAGCATTCGATCGCCTGAACCATCTCCCTCCGTCCGCAGAGACTCCTCGGCAGCCGTGAAGACCAGTCCCGTCCCGAGTGAGGAGGGGAGTCCGAGCAACGAGGATCAGACCGGCGACGCCGAGGGAACCGGCGCCTGGCAACAAGCGGGCCGGAAGGCTCAGAAGAAGAAAAAGAAGGCTGAAGGTGTGTATTGAGAAGCTGTTTCGATGATTGAACCTCAGAGTCTTTTTATTATATCTGTTTAATATAAACACTGGACAACATTAAATGATAAGAATTCCTGGATTATTCCTGAACTCATGGTCGGTGTCTTTCTCTGACACGACGGCTACGAAAACACAGCTGATCATCATCCTAATGCAAGACAAAAAAAATTTCCCAAGTTATTAAGCCGGGAGTTTTTGTGAACTTTGTGGCTTAAGATTTAAATCTGTGGTTAGTTTTCAGATACTTTAGATCAGACTTTGAGAAGTTGAAGATGTAAAAATCTGGTTGATGGTTTATATAGAATCTTGGTTTTTTCCATGCGTCTATTGGAAAGTGTTTTCCAATGAGCCGCAGCAATTTTTCATAAAAATAAATCAAAATAAGAAAAAAGGGAAGGAACAAGATGATACAATCTAAGTCTAAAGATAAAGAACATAGATCAAAGGATACAAGACTAACATAGGAATGTTTTAGTAAAATTAAATTTATTTTAAATAATTGGGAAATTGCAGAATTCTGTCATTTTACTATATTGAGTTAAAGTTGATTTCCACCTGAAAACTATATAGTTGCACTTTCATTAAATTCCACTGATCCTCTAGACACTTGTTCCACTAAAGTCCAGCTCTGACTCTCTTGAACACGAGTTGATTTCTAGCTGCAGGTTCCGCATGTTCAGCCACAGAAAGATCATCAATGTCCTCCATCTTCTCAGGAGCCAAACCCTCGTCCGTGTTCGAGGTCCCCGAGGTCTGGTAGTGGACCGTGAGACCCCCCTTTGACTCAAGTAGCACTCGGTGATCAGGACGGATCACACACTCGACTCTCAGCCAAACTGGAACCTCCTGAGGCCAAAAAAAGTTCCTCGCGCTGGAATCGACGTCTGGGACTTTTAAATCACTTTTTTTACGAGCACTAAAGTTCCAACACGACCAACCCTGCGCTTCAGACGCTCCCCCATCTTTTGTCTTTGAACCCCAGCTTCGTTTTAAAAGAAAGTAAATTATGTTCGTTTCCCACTTTTATCAAACTTGAATAAGCTGATCAATAATGTGATATTTATTATTGTTGGCGTTTTCATGGGTTGCTTTTGTACAGATGTCTGTTTCTTACTGTGTTTTGTAAGTGTCATCCTGGAATGTTGCAAGATCATGTAAAAACCATGACATGCGTTCGATTTGTATACGTTTAAAAATCCACTAATTTTCCCTTAAAGTGGGGAAAAAAAATAAAAGACATTTTCTTAAAACATGAATTTTTGTTCTTCAGTGCAAGAAAGTTTGGATAAACGTACAAAAGAGTCGTTGGTTAAAGTGATTTATTTATTGTCGCCATAGTTTCTTCACCGTTTTATCTCCAGGAGACACAAACCAGGTCCGTCGTCACTGTTGAAGACAAACGACTCGTTTCAACCTTTATCTTATTATTTCTATATTTTTAATAGTTTACCTGCTGCATCCTGCAAACACCACCACGGACAAGGTGTCTTCTGGAAGACTGTTGTAGATCTTCCTCAGACGTTTGTCCAGCTTCATCATGGAGGCGCCGTCCTCCTCCTGGACACAATGTTCAGAAGAGCTTCTGCTTTAGCTCCACATTCATTTGCTCACAACAGTCGAGAGTCGTCACCTGAGCATCACTCGTCTCCTCTGGCGTCCTCATGGTCTTCATCAAGTGGGGCGGAGTCAGAGCTGGACAGACCAGAAACCGCTGCCTCCTCAGATCCTCTGAGGTTCTCATCGCGGCGGCTTTCGCTTCGTAACTTTCAAACTCTGTCGACGGATCGTGTTTTAGTTTCGCAAAGAGGCAGGAAGTGACATCATCATCTCGGATCACTCACGGACTGAAGCGTGTCGTGAAGATTTCCTGCTGGACGGCAGCGTGACCTCCAGGTTCCCGAAGTGTCCGAGCGCGAGTCTGAGCGTCTCCTCCGTGAGCCTGGAGGTTCCGGAGGAGTTCGACCCGCTGACGTCGCCGTTACGTTTGCCCGACGGCGCCGACTCGAACCCGTTCGTTCCGGTCGACGCGTGAATCTTCTCCGCCATGCTGTCGCTCAATTTGACCACATGGAGGCGCCGCCTGTTCAGGGGGTCCTCGGCCAAAGCCTCCAGGGTCGGGTCTAGATCGAGGAGAGCCTCAGTCACCGGCCTCTGGACCTGGAGGAGCCGGAGTTATTCTCTGTTTCGTTGTCTTTGATTGGAAACCTAATGGTTTCTTTTTGAGCCTTTGTACTAAAGAGCTCGTGCGCACAAAAAAAAAGTGCGGACATACTTTTCCACGTCATAGTTCATGTATCCATAATGAAAAGGGTGTTTAAAAACTTCCAGACAAGTTTGAAGGTGGCGTTCGTCCTTATTTACTGCATGTCACGTGGCTATGTTCACATCAGAGTTACATTAACGATCAATATTGATCAAAAATTAAACAAGTGGATATTAAATGTTTTCATTCAACAAACTGATTCTGTATTTATTAAGACAACATTGATCGCTTTATACTGAATATTTTAAGCTGATATTTCACACAATAAGTGCGATATAAATACAAATTGCTTGCAATGCAGAAAAAAAATGTAAAGGAATTATGAGCTTGTTTTTAATAATAAAACAACATTTTCAACGTCTGAAGCTTCAGGTCTTTACAAGATTCAAGTGTTCTTGGAGAAAAAAGTTTCCCTCGATCTCCTTGAAAAAACACTTTCATAAATACATGGCACACAATTTGTTCATTTGTAAACAAAACGCTTTTATTTCATAAACGTAATAAGAATTTTTGCATGTGTTGCTCCTTCATATGAAGCTCAGACCATCATCACTACTTGAAGTCACTGATTCACACTTTTATTCCTTTTAAACTCCTTTTTAAGACGTTTCAAATAAAACCCTGATCGTCTCAGTGAATACATTATTCACGCTAATAACTTAATGTAAAATATAAACGTTTACACCGGAGCTCGTCTGCACTCACTTAAATTGATGTGATCCATGTCAGAAATGTTTAAAATCAGGGGGGGGGGCAATACTTTGATCGCGATCGACGGCTGTTGCGAGTAGATCACGTGATTTAATAAAATATGATATAAGAAAATAGTAAAGAGAGCTCTGATTGGCTGCTGTGCAGGTCAATCAAATGGTTATTGCGCCGATTGGTTGACAATTTGATTGACATGCACAGCAGCCAATCAGAGCTCCCGCCTCTTCCACTGAACGCACGGGAAAGTTCATATGAATCGAGAATAAAAAGATCAAAACGTGCGACAGTCATTTTACGCAATTCAGAAAAACGATATACAATTATAAGCTTGTTTTTTTTAATATAATATATCGAACAAAATAATGCGCGTTTGATCGCTTTAGGTTCTTCTCTAAAGAGTCACAGAAACATCAGATCAGTTCCATCAAAGTCAAGCTGCAGCTTCAATGAAAGCAACAAATGCTGGTTTTCATTTTGTGATCGAGTCCTTAAAACACACTTGTATTAATAAACCATCACATGATGACTATTCGTAAATTACCTTTATCTCACGAATATAATGAAAATACACAAACCCAAACACGTTAAACAGGTGCAGGTGAGACACAAATACTAATGACGTCAGAGACGATCAGACAAAGCCATGATGATGTGAAGTTACTGATGAACACTTTTATTCTCGTTAAACTTCGTCTGAAGATGTTTTAAAATTTAATTAATCCACTTGTGTGATTCATATCAGACATGTTTAATATTAACAAATATAAACTGTTAGTTTGAATTCATGTTTTCATTTGTTTTTGTTTTTTCATGATCACAGAAATGGAGAAATGTAAGTCTTCATTTAAATATGATCAACATATTGGAAATGGAGGCATGGAAAGGGATGAACCCGTCTGAATTCTTTGTTGATTTTGATGAACAAAGGAAAAGGGCTTGAATTCGTGTCAAGCACAGATTCTTACACATGAATATTTTTTGTGCACCATTTTGGTTCGAATGAATGATAATTTTTAGTAGAAAATCAATGCAGTTCTTAGTACATATGAGTCTGAACTGGTCTGCAGTGGAGGAGATTCAACACGACAGGCTGACACTTAAGACCAGGTCTCATGGATCTCATGAGTCTCATGGATCTCATGAGTCTCATGGATCTCATGAGTCTCATGGATCTCATGAGTCTAATGGATCTCATGAGTCTCATGAGTCTCATGGATCTCATGAGTCTCATGGATCTCATGAGTCTCATGGATCTCATGGATCTCATGAGTCTCATGGATCTCATGAGTCTCATGGATCTCATGGATCTCATGAGTCTAATGGATCTCATGGACATTTTTGGAATTTACTCTCAGAGGAAAAGTATCTTCTTATGAGGAAATATGCTCCTCACTGACTGACTCTAGTTATTTATGTAAGTCAGTGTTTCTATGAAGATGATGAAATCCACACATCCTTCCATCCTCCTTCCTGATTATCACTTCATTCAGTGCAAGTCATCTGAGTGAAGTATGTTCTCACTTACGTTGAGCAAATTTGATGAAGGTAGATCTTTTGAACTTGACAATTATAAAAGTAGCTCACGAACCGAAAGAGTGCGAGCACTGTTTTAAATGAACAAATAAACTGTTAATCCAGTTTAAATTCAAGTTTTCGTTTGTTTTTTTCTGATCATGGAGAGAAAAATCACTGGTTAATTTAAATATGTAAATGAAGGCGTGGAAAGGGACGAACAAGTCTGCGATTTGATTGGAATGAACGAAGGAAAGGTGTTTGTATTTGTGTGCACGAGGCCCGTTCAACACTCCTGTCTGAGAGCCAATCACGGCGGTTCTACCTTGATAGTCTGTCCTTGTACTTCGATCCCGTCCAACACCTTCAGAGCCAGAACCGCCGACTCCAGCAGCACAAACCTCACCTCGGCGTGGAGCTGCAAGACCAGAGCAGGTTCAGGTCCAGGACTACATTTACGGGGGTTAAGGGGTTCACCTACTCTCAAGGCCGTCTTCAGCATCTTGACTCGCTGGATTTTTCCGCAACACCGGAAGAGTTTGTGCACGTCTTCCCGCGACGTGGCGAGAGGCAGCGGGCCGACGAACAGCGCCCGCAGGTCGGCGAGGTCCGAGCCCGCCTCGAGGACGGACTCGCTCTGTCGGAGAGAGAAGAATGAGGACGTGGACTAACAACGAGGACAGTGAGGTTCGGAAGAGAAACCGACTTGTGCGGAAGGACTCGCCCCGCTGGAGAACGAGGAGAGGCTCAGGACGGTGAGGAAGGAGGTTCTGCTCTGCTTCCTAAAAGACGACACGACCTGCAAAGAAAATGTGAAGACGCCAGATGTTGGAAGACGTTCTCGGCGGGGAGAGTCTCACCTCTTTGTCCGACGTGTGCCAGTGCTGGCTGGACAGATGCAGGACGTAGTCGGAGCGTTTTCCCAAAAAGGAGACGGATTTTCCAAGATTCTGGAGGACGTCGGCGAATCTGGCAGACAAGAAAATTAAGATTAGATATTTTTTAAATATACTTTAATAGGCTGGAGACATGTGCTGTGTCTCAAATCGCATACTTCTCTTAGTATACTAGAAGTTAGTATCCGGATAGTGTGCATACTTACTAGTACACAAATTCTCCACAGATAGTATGTCTCAAAACAAACTCTGCTGCTACACACTAACAGGAAATGACGCCACAGATTCTTCTTCTACTACTATTTAACAATGATTTCAACCAGCTGTTATATGTTATCGCCACCTGCTGGCAGCACGTTTTGCAAGTTTGGAAAAAGAAATAAAGAAAAAATAGGAGAATCGAAATATTCGCGAGATATTTAAGCTGGTATCAGCACCGAAGACGTGTCATTGTCCTACTGCTGCTGAAAATGCACCTATAAGTATATGAATATATATATATATATATATATATATATATATATATATATATGACGTAGCTTACGTTTAAAACGTCATTAAGATGGCGGTTGTTTAGTGTAGATAGTGTCCATCGAACTATACTCAGTTTTGTGGGCGTTTTAGTGACAATTTAGTGTGCATGGCGCACTCAATTTCGCATACTAAGAATTGAGACGCACTTACACACTAAAAGTACTAACTTTGAGTACGCTAGTATGCGATTTGAGACACAGCACTGTTCAGGTTGCCTCTTGCCTCTGGCCCCAAGTAGCTGGGACGGTCTCCAGCCATTGTTTAATAAAATGAGGCGACTCACTCAAGCGTGCAGGGTCTCAAGCGGTTCTAAATCATTTTATTTTTGTTATTATTATTATTTTATTAGATGCGCGTGTTAGCTTCACCTTATGACCTTAGATGGAAACAGGTTGTTTTGTTTTTGAACTGATGTGAATAAAGGTCGAAGCAGAATGATAACCCTTGCTAACCTAGCAAGCAGCTAACCTTGCTAGCTTAGCCAACAGCTAACAGTGCTATCTTAGCTAACAGCTAACAGTACTAGCTGCTATGAAATGCTTGCCAAACTAGAAACTTGTAGGACTAACTGTTCATGTGATAAATAAAGGACAAATAAATCAGAGAATCTTCTGTGATGTTTCCATGTTGGAATGAAATGAAACAGAAGCCGAAGAAAAAACACCATTTTGATGGATTAACTCTTTGTTTACCTTTTAATAGGAGGCTGTGGATTAGTAGGTTGGGTGTTAATGGAAATTCCCCAAAGTTCCTCTAGATGGTGCTGTACTACCTGTTAGATGAAGAGAGTGACGTTAAGTGTGTATGTGTGTGTATATGTGCATGTATACATGTGTGTGAGTGAATTTGAGTGTGTATGTGTGTGCAGGTATATGTGTGTGTGCGTGCATGCATGCATGTGTATAATTGCGTGCATATGTGTGAGTGAGCATGTGAGCGTGCATGTGTGTATATATTTAGGTGTATACGTGTGTATGTGTGTGCATGTATATGTGCGTGCATGTGTGTGTGTATATGTGCTGGTATATTTGTGTGTGAGTGTATACGTTTGTGTATACATGTGCGTATGGATGTGTGAATGTGTGTGTGTATTTGTGCGTTTAGACGCGTCAATATATGTGTTTATATGTGCGTGCATATATGTGTGTGAGTTAGCAAGTATATGTGCAAGCATGTGTGTGTGTGACCTGAAGAGGTCCCTCTTGGATGAAGTACTGGGCCAGCTCCAGCGTGGCCACAGCGTCCTCCACTGGATCATGTCCGAGCCGGTCCTCGCTCTGGATCGTCTTCCTGCAGGAGAGACCAGGACGTGAAGGACGTGAAAGACGTGAAGGACGTGAAGGACGTGAAGGACGTGAAGGACGTGAAGGACGTGAGAAGAAAGAAACCTTCACTCACTTGAGCACGACTTCCGCCAGAACCTTCAGCTTGAATCTCTGCCCGAGCTCGCGGACGAACAGCAGCGAGCTGTCAATCACGTGCGGGTGGATCAACTGTGGGAGAACATCATCACATCAAACACCAGAGTCAAGTACTGGACAATACTACACATATATACTTGTTACTACACTATCGCAATATATTGTATCGCATCACAAGATTCTTACCAATACACTCAGAGCTGGAACCATATTTTCGAAGGTCACTTCATGGCTCTTTTAAATGACTTGTAGATTCTTTATTTCTAATGAACCCTCAACACTGGTTCTTGACTCTGAGCATCGTCACGGTTTCCTTCTGAACAAACCTTCAGGGCCTTGAGGTCGTTGTCCAGAGAATGTCCCACCAGCACCGCGTCCTCAGGCAACAGGGACTTCAGTCTGACCTGGACGTCCTCCAGCGTGGTCTGCACCGGACACAACATGGCCGCCGTGATGCCAGAGAACCTTCAGGATCATAGAGATTACTACAACGTTTTGTGTGTGTGTTGTGTGTGTGTTGCGCGTGTGTGTGTGTGTGTGTTGCGCGCGTGTGTGTTGTGTGTGTGTGTGTTGCGCGTGCGTGTGTGTTGCGCGTGCGTGTGTGTTGCGCGCGTGTGTTGCGCGCGTGTGTTGCGCGCGTGTGTTGCGCGCGTGTGTTGCGCGCGTGTGTTGCGCATGTGTGTGTTGCGTGTTGCGCACGTGTTGTGCGTGTGTGTTGCGCGTTTGTGTGTTGCGCTTGTGTGTGTTGCAGGTGTGTGTGTTGCGGGTGTGTGTGTGTTGCGGGTGTGTGTGTGTTGCGCATGTGTGTGTTGCGGGTGTGTGTGTGTTGCGGGTGTGTGTGTGTTGCGCGTGTGTGTGTTGCGGGTGTGTTGCGCGTGTGTGTGTGTTGCGTGTGTGTGTGTTGTGCGCATGTGTGTTGCGCGTGTGTGTGTTGTGCGCGTGTGTGTTGCGTGTTGCGCACGTGTTGTGCGTGTGTGTGTGTTGCGCGTTCGTGTTGCGCGTGTGTGTTGCGTGTTTGTGTGTGTTGCGTGTTCGTGTGTGTTGCGGGTGTGTGTGTGTTGCAGGTGTGTGTGTTGCGTGTGTGTTGCGTGTTGCGCACGTGTTGTGCGTGTGTGTTGCGTGTGTGTTGCGTGTGTGTTGCGTGTGTGTTGCGTGTGTGTGTGTGCATGTACATACTGTGTGCAGTAGTCCAGGATGCGATGGTTGGGCTTCACCAGTTCGTTCATCAGACACTTTCCTGCAGCGTCCACCAGCGACACTTTGGTCAGTTCTCTGCCCTTCTCTGTCAGACACTGAGGAGACCATCATGAGCGAGAGAGTCTCATGAAGAGCCTCGTGAAGAGCCTCGTGAAGACCCTCCTGCACGTCGACACTCACCATCTCACAGTCCAGTCCGTACAGAGGGCTTCTGTCGGTGACGGCCGCGGCGCTGTCCGTACACACGAAGTCCACCATCTCTGGGAGTCCTGTTGGAAAACAAGGGGGTTTGAGACGATATGAGAAGGAACCGCTCATGTGACGTGAAGACACGAGGGCTGCGTCTCAAATCGCGCACTTTTCTCAAGTGCACTGCTTTACAGTACAGTGTAAGACAGTGCACTTACTCGTGCAGTGCTCAAGATTCAACAGGGTAGTACTGTCTCAAATCAAACACTGTTGCTACACACTCGAGAGCTTCTTCTTCTACTAATTCGTTGGAACTCTATCGCCAATCCTGGACGTCGGTTTTCACAAATCGAAACAAGTCATTAAGTTGTGTTTCATTTAGTTATGACTGTTGTGTTGTTTTGTGGTAAAAATTAGTGTTTTCTTAAACATTTACGCCGGAATCTGCTCTGAAGAAGCGTCGTCAGTGACGTAGCTTCTGTTTAGCGTCACTAAGATGGAGCCGTTAAGGGTGGAAAGTGTGCATCGATCCACACTTAATTCTCTGGTTGTTTGAGTGCGTGAATCAAGTGTTCATTTCGCACTCATTGGGACGCACTCATGCACTCAAAATACTAAGGGTAAGTGCAGAAGTGCGTGATTTGGGACACTGCAAAGGTTAGAAAAGACTTCAACAACGAATGACTCCATTATTTAAAAGTTACCTTTGACGGGGAAACGTCTCCTGATCATCTCTTCTTCTGGCAGCACGTACGCCGTCAGCCCTCTGGTCTTGATCCCGTACTTGATGATGACCGGGTGAGTGCGCACCGCTGCAACACACCACAGCAGCTACTCCATTACCACAGCTGTTCACGCGTGACCCGGGTTAACGTGATACGTTTCATCGTAATAACTCGCAACACTAGGTTTTTCATTTTTAAACATTTACAATGTTGCGCCTGGACTTTAACGGTTCAGTTTTTCTATACGGTGAAACTTTGTAACATCAGAGTCTCAAGGCCATTTGTTTTTGTTTTGTTTTTCCATTTCACAAAATGTGTGTTATCGTGCATTTTTTCAAAAACCTTCATATTGACAATAAGACTTTAACTCTATTCTTGTCGAAACTGCTTGCATTCGTTTTGAAACCAAAACGCTGGAGTCGCCTGTATCCTCTCGTCCTCAGTCATCACCGGGATCTCGCAAGATTTCAATTGTTCCTTTAGCTGCGCAAGACGTAATGACTTGATGGAAGTTTAATTGAGAAACACAAAAATGAACAAACGCTGTGAATACTTGTACGAAGCAAGAGACACAAAAATATTTGACTATTTTCTAAAAAAAATTAAAAGGGTTCTTTTTATACTTAAGCTGCTCATCAGCACTGTTTGAATGTATAATATTTGGAAGATTTGTTATTTATTTACCCATTTATAAGACACGCTTTTTTATTCTGCTCATCACCACCAATGTATCATTTTTAGTGATTAATTTGCAGATTTATAAAACAAATGTTTCTGTGTATTATTAGACTTTAAGGCTTCTCAGCACCATTTAATGTATAATAATCTTTTGTATCTATAAAGGATTTTTTTTTTGTAATTTCCTCTCTTTGAAAGTGACATGATTAATCTTTGGTTTTATTTATTTAATTAAGTTGTGTACTTCAAAATAAAGACCTCATTTATTTAACCATGGTATCGAAAAGATAGTTTTTGGTTGGCGGTGTAAGAAAATATCGCTATTATGTTATCGCAATATATTTTTTCCGGATACTGTATCGATATTCAGTCGCTCTGTATCAATATTTTTAAATAGAATAAAAATATCCTCCTTATAGTTTAAATAACATTTTATTTTAATTCATATTTATTTAATGGTTTATATTTCCATAGTGTGTGTATGAAAGAAAATCATTCAATGTTTTATTTTACAATTAACACTCAAATATTTACAGCGTTTATTCATTTGTGTGCTGCAATTAAACCTCTGGCCACTAGTTGGCAACATTTCCTCCGAGCCAAAGTAACAAGAAAATAGGAGAAATGGGAACAATGAGTGAAAAAGAAAGGAAGCACCAGAGTCCAGAAGCTTTTAAAGCTGATGTTTGGACTCATTTTAAAACAAAGTTTAAAGTTAAATTAAACACTGACAGATACTGGATATTACATGTTGCTCCAGGTTGTTTACAATGTTAATGCACTTTATTGTTAATATAACTTTACATTTTTGTTCATATTTTCAGAAGCACTTTCCTACAAACACTTTCACATGTGATTATAGAAAGTATGTGTTAATTTCTTTGTTGTAAAAGCCAGAAAACATGTTGTTTCTTTAAAAGACACAGTATCTATAAACAGTATCTCAATATATTGTATCGTGACATGTATCATATCGCCAGAATCTTACCTAGTATCCATATCGACCACTTGGTTGTTATCGTGACAACCCTATTCGTGAGTTATCGCACTATAAGAGCTATTTATCTAGTACTGTAGGTCTGTGGTCATAATGCAGTAGAGCTGGAAGCATCTGTACTTTCAGATCTTGATCTTTTTTTTTTCAAAAGCACGGTTTCCCTCAGATTTTCTCACCTTTTGGCAACTTCCTCAGCTTCTGAGGAGCACTCTTTTTCCCGGTGACTTCCCCACTGAAGATTTCCCTCAGCAGGCTGTCGGGTGCTGGTCCGAAGGCGACTCTCTGGGGCGACAGTAGGGAAGGATCAGGATTCGACATACGTCCCTTTCTTTGAGTAAGTAAGTAAGTAAGTAATTTCTATTTGTATAACGCTTTTCCAGACCAGGGTCACAAAGCGCTTAAACAATCAAAACAATATTCAATAAAGTATATACTTTAAAGGTCAAGATAAAACTGATAACACAACAGGAGTTCCAGAAAATCAAGGAAAAGCCTCAACAAATAAAAACGTCTTAAGATGTTTCTTAAAGGAGTCAGTAGATCCATCAAGCGTAAAGAGAGAGGAAGATCCTTCCAAAGCTTAGGAGCAACAGTCTGGAAGGATTTCTCTCCTCTGGTCCTGAAGCGTGTTCAGGAACCATCAGTAGATTCTGATCCACAGACCTCAGAGCCCGAGCTGGGGTGTAAGTCTGGATCAGATCACTGATGGAAGGTCTGACCATGAATAGATCTGAAAGTAAGAACCAGAATTTTAAAGTTGATCCTGAAAGAAACTGGCAGCCAGTGAAGAGTTTTAAGGATTGGAGAAATGTAAGTTCTTCTACTAGAGCTGCTCAGAATTCTGGCTGCAGAGTTTTGTATGTACTGCAGGCGAGACAGATCCTTCTTGTTAAGATATGAAAACAAACTGTTACAATAGTCCAGACGAGAAGAAACAAACGTATGGATTACAAGATCCAGATCATGTTCCGACAACATTTTCCTAAGTTTAGAGATTTTTCTCAGTTGAAGGAAACAGTTTCTGGTCAGTTTTCTACAGTGTTGAACAAGAGACATGTCTTTATCAAATACACTTAGAATACTTTGAGGCGTGACTCACCGCGGTGTAGCTGCTCCTGAGGTGAGCCAGAGCGAGGTAGTGCTTGTTAAAGTGACCCTCGGTCAGGCCTTCCACCACCACCACGTTCACGCCCGACACCTTCCCCTGCTGGAGGAGTCGACACCAACTGTTGGGAGGGACGAGGTTGATATCCCGTGTCAGCGTTTTTTTTCTTCCCCCCCATGGATCAGAGATGGTCACCTTGGTTGTGTGACGCCTAAAGTCGTCCCCAGAGCGGCGTAATGCAGCAGCTCCCGCAGCTCCTTGATGGTGATGACACTTTGAAGCTGCTCTGGACTCATGGTGATCCTGGGTCCAGACTCGCCGACCTCCACGTCTCCACGCTGGTCCCGCTTCAACTTCTTGGTCACGTCGCTCACATCAGAGTCAACATGGCGTCTTTTACGTCCATTGATGATGATGGAAGGCGACGGGTCCGCCATTGTCTGGCTGACCTTGGTTCCACTTTTGGCGTTGAGAAGACAAGGATGAGCTTACGCTTTTCTATAAAGTTAAAACAAAAAGTTAAGTTGAAATATTTATTCATTAAATACTGTGAAAATGGATAAAAATCTATAGAATATCTCACCAAAAATCACACCGTTTCAAGTCTGATTTATCCAATTATTGTTTGTTGTTACTTAATATAAGTAAGTAAGTAAGTCATTTTTATTTATAGAGCGCTTTTCCAGACCAGGGTCACAAAGCGCTTAAACAATCAAAACAATATTCAATAAAGTATATACTTTAAAGGGAAAGATAAAACTGATAACACAACAGGAGTTCCAGAAAATCAAGGAAAAGCCTGAACAAATAAAAACGTCTTAAGATGTTTCTTAAAGGAGTCAGTATACAAAAATTTAATTCATATTTTAAGCTTGGTTCTGTTCTCCTATTGCTTATCGTGTTATCTTGTTCCGTTATTATACTTTGTACTAACACCACAACAAACACTGGCAACTGAAGTTTTTAATTCATATTTAAAGCTAGAAACTAAAAAGAACACACAGTGATGTAAATACAAGTTTACATTTTAACTGTAGTTTGTTTTTTTTGACACCCACAAGGTGAACATTTTCAGAAAGTTTTCTTTAAATGTTCGTCGCTTAAATAAAAGCATGAATTGAGTTTAAAAACTTACCAGACCAGAGAGAAGTTGAGCAGTGAAGTCCACTTGAGCGAGAGAATATTAAATAAATTTGGAAAGTTTTCTTCCAGAAGATAAAGAGACGATACGAGTTTAATTCAAGGCGAACAACAGATTATATAAAGATTATTTAAGGCTCTTCGCTTCATGTTTACACTCGTCGCCGCGAGTAACACACATGGGTTGGAAGAGGCACACCGGAAACGGAAACTACTTCCGCTGCGATGACCTAAAAATAAGGGTTAAAAGAAGTTAAAAAATGTGCAAGACTAAACTACTTCTCTCTGTAATGGAACTTTAAGGAATACATTTTTGTAGAATAAAAAAATAACACTAGAATATTTTATTAAGAAGCACGTTTTTTTTTTACGTATCGTGAATCGATTGCATGGACTCACAGGATATACAAGTCGAACACAGAGACATCGATGACAAATTCAAATCAATGCCGCGAACGTTTCTCGCTGCTAAATATGATCGATCGAGTCGGTCATCGATGTCTGTGAATGCAGCGACGATTCGATGTTGTTTGTATTTGTAGCCAAACATGTCTACCAAGAAGCTGGCGAGGTAAGTTATACCAAACAAAAAGCCATTTGTTTGTACGCGAGCATTAGCAACAAGCTAACCAACGGTGGCTCTTTGACTCAATGAAAGGTGAATTTAAGAAACGCATCAATATGTTGACATGTTTTGCAGAGAACTTGGACTTGTGAGACAACGCAGTAAGTCAACATCTGGGACGAAGAAGGCAATATCGAGTAAGTTCAATATAAATCTGGTCAATAAAAGAAAACTTCAGGCATATGAAGCTTCACAAGTGAGAGTTAAGCTAATAAGAAATGTTTGGAAAAATGTAAAAATCATTTTGATCGCTTCAATGTCAACAGATCAGATCTTCTCTTACCTGATCGTGATTGATTTCGAGTCGACATGCTGGCGAGAAAAGAACAACCTGAGTCAAGAGATCAGTAAGGATTTTAACATCTCTTACCATAGTGAGAAAATAATGTTTTTAAGCAGGTTTACTTTTCTGCAGTTGAGTTCCCGGCGGTTCTTCTCAACACTTGCACTGGTGAGGTGGAGTCAGAGTTCCAAACGTACGTCCAACCTCAGGAGCGCCCGGTTCTCTCCGAGTTCTGCACCGAGTTGACCGGCATCACACAGGTGATACGATAAACACTAAAGAAGAACATTATAGAGAGG
Organism: Callionymus lyra; assembly: GCF_982586985.1. Taxonomy (NCBI): domain Eukaryota; kingdom Metazoa; phylum Chordata; class Actinopteri; order Syngnathiformes; family Callionymidae; genus Callionymus; species Callionymus lyra. The sequence continues at coordinate 44,530,511 of NC_141818.1, read as the reverse complement.
TTCAAACTTGTCTTTGTCCCGCAGGCACAAGTAGAGGCAGGAGTCCCGCTCGCCATCTGTCTCTCCCAGTTCAGACGCTGGTTGCAAAAGCTCCAGCTCCAGATTGGACTCACTTTTCCAAGCAAAGAAAAGAGGGAAACGTCGTCTTCTGCTCCAAAACTCTTCACTTTCCTCACCTGGTCAGGTGAGAAAACACACCGTTACAGTCCTTGCTCAGATTTTTGCAGGATTAAAACTGATCAGAATCTTTCCGACGCGTCTCGTTCAGACTGGGATCTCGGAGTTTGCCTGCAGTACGAGTGTAAACGCAAACAGATCTACAAACCAGATGTGCTGAACAGCTGGATCGACCTGAGGAGCACGTACAAGGTAAATAGTGGGGCTGTGTATTAACAAGAATGTTGCTATAAATACCATGACACAGGAACAACAATACACTAGATTGTGATACTGTAGTAACAAGTATATATTTGTAGTATTGTCCAGTACTTGACTCTGGTGTTGCAGAATTTTCAGACCACATGACTCTTGACGAAGTTGTAACTGCTTTCATTTGTTTTCAAATCAAAATATGTCCGAACATCAGCTTTAAAAGCTGCTGGAGTCACTGTATCCTCTCGTCCTCAGGTATCGCTGGGATCTTGTGTATTTGGCTACAGAGAACGTCATGATTGCTGCCATCTAGTGCCCAGAAGTTTAAGACATAAATGACTTAATATTTTCATGTTAATTGTAAAAAAATAAATCAAACTAAATTATTTAAAAAAAATCTCTTTTTTAAATGGATACAGTGCTGCTGCATATATTGTATTATTGTGAAAAAAAGGCCAGTATTTTGCCGTATCAATATATTCTAACACTTGTAACTAAAGTTCAAATTGCTTCTATGAATAATTAGAAATAAATACACATTTATTTTTTTAATGTTTTCAGCTCTTTTACAACCGAAAACCAAAGGGACTGAACGGAGCTCTGCAGGATCTGGGAATCCAGTTCTCAGGAAGAGAACACTCTGGTATAATATCAAAATCTTGTTTGTTTTTTTTAATTTGGAAGAGGACTTAGTGGTTTTAAGTTGAGATGAAATGCAAGCATTAGAAGCATCTCTCTCTCTCCCTCCCTCTCTCTCTCATGCTTAACATGCACTTTTAATTTTTGTTGACACATTTTAATTGATGTATTAATTGTGTTTTTGTTTGTATTTATTTGATTGATTCACGTAAATTCATGGATATTTGTATGGGATTGATTATTGCTGCTGGACAATAGAATTTCTCTTTCGGTGATCAATGAACTATCTGTATTTCTATTGAGTGCGTTGACTCACCAACATGAAACCTGTGGACGTCTAGAAGTAGTGCCTGGAATTGCAGTCCTTGGTTTTGAATTCTTCTTGGTTTCTTAACAGCTGGACAAATCTGGAAAAAAAATCCTAGTTTTTGTGTCTGTGCTTTAGTGTTTATTGATTTCCTTCTGTGCTACAGCAGTTAGGATGGTGAGGAAGCATAGATACCGGTGGGTTAAAAAAATCTGAAACAAGGAAGGTAGTTGTACAGGAAAGTGCAGCCAGAGTTTACAAAGAAAGAAAATTCAATTTGGAAAGAGAATAAATATCAATTCGGATGTGCTGCACAATAAAATGAAAGTAACATACAGGCAGCAGATACTGTAGTTCAGGGCGATGATGATGATGATGATGATGATGATGATTAAAACATTGTCTACTCCCTCAGGTCTGGACGACGCCAGGAACACGGCGCACTTGGCCGTGAGGATGATGAGGGACGGCTGCCTGATGAAGATAACCAGGAGTCTGGATCGGGTGAGTGGGCTTCCGTTGATGAATCCCCTCACTCCAGAACCCCCACTTCCCTCTAACAAACCCACTTAACAGCATTTTTTTTAAACTTTTGCAAGACAAATCCTACCTCTGCCAAGAAGCTTATTTCATGTGTCTTTTTAAACGTAAACAATAAAAAACTTTGATTCATGATGTGTGTTGTCTCATGCTAAAAACTGACTTGAACCCAGGTCCATAGAGGGAAAGTGCTGTGGTCTGGCACTAGATCTCCAGCATTGTTAGCTTAGCATCATCTTCTTTGAAGCATTTGTCAAACAAAAACACACATCGTTTCCGCACTCATGTGAAACTTCATCTTTATAAGACATGCTAGTGAACGATATTACATTTCAACCTTTTAATAAATCCTGATAAATGTCCATAACTCCAGCAAAAGTTGATCATCATCCACTTAAAGTTACATCAGAACATGTGAATGTATTTCGGTAGCAGACAATAACACAACTTTATCTCTTATGCTTTTCGTAGATGCCCCCAGTGGTCAGACCCGGTAACGCGACCGACGACAAGAAGTGCGATCGGGCTCCAGAAAAATTCCCGATCACCTCAAAGTCACTGCCAACGTCAAAGATTCACCTAAATTCTCATGAACCGAACTCCGATCCGCCGTCGGTCAGAACCCTCGTCCCACTTCGAACCCTCCTGGACAGCACCAACCTCCCTCGCTGGGGGCTCAACAACGTCAAGAACACGAGGGACTCGATCGGGAAACTTCCGTCTGCAGCCGTGTCACCAAACAACATGATCGTGTGCTCCACCGTCCTCTCACACCCTGACGTGGACTCGATATCCAACCCGGACCATCTGATCACGGAGGAGGAGGAGCGGTGCGGCTCCTACGACGACGCGGTGCTGGAGGAGGAGGATGTTACCGTGGAAACGGAGAGACGCCCCTGGAGTTTGGAAACTTGGGACGACGAGTCCGTGGCGAATCACTGCAGACGACCAAAAGAGAGACTTGAAGATGAAACCGGCTCTGCAGGGGCCGCCCATACTCTCTCGTCCAATCACGGAAAAGTCGCATCACAACCACGAAGCGTTTTTGTGGCGCCACGCTTCAGTCTGAAGGAACAAACTCACAAGACTTCCAAGAAAAACGACTTCCTTCCAGAGAAGACCTCGACTCCGAACGGCTCCCTTTTAAAACGTGTCGCCAAAAAGACCTCGGCGCCCTTTGTCGTCTTTGCGGATCCGGAGATTCAGTCCGGTTCTCGCGCCGGAAACTCCTCGTCCACGAGCACCTCGGTCGCCAGTCGCTCCTCGCCTTCAGTGACCTTCAGAGGATCCTTCAGAGGAAGCATCACGGCTCCTCTGTGCGACTGCGGGCGGCGAGCGAAGCGTCAGGTGGTGTCGAGCTTCGGTCCCAACCAGGGCAGGGGCTTCTTCTGTTGCGCCGTCAGGAGGTCCGGCAGCGGCTGCAGGGTCCAGAAGGGCTGCGGGTTCTTCGCCTGGGAGTCGACCCTGATGAGGAGCAGAGCTGCTGGAGCTTCGGTGTCCATGATGAACGTCTCTGTCAAGTGTCCTCAAAGTGCGATGAGGAAGAGCTATTAAGACGAGGAGTCCTGGACACGAGTTGTGTGTCCCGCTGGTACGACACCACGAGGTAGACCCAGGACAGGCTGGAGAGACATGCATGTCCCTCGGCTGGCATAGGAACGCCTCAAAGTCTCTTGGGGAAAAGCTGGACAATGCACCTGGGCCTCCCTGCTGGAGCCGCTGCCCCTGCGACCCGACCCAGGATGAGCAAAAGACGAGAAACTCAATCATGCAAGGACCGACTCAGTCCAAGTTTAAACAAAACTACCTCAGAAAAAAGAAACCTTTAATGTCATTGCACAATGTACCATGAAGTTTGGCAGCGACCAAGTGTTAAAAATACACGTGAATAATTGTCTTGATGATGGCTGTTAAGGTGTTAGTAGTCAGGAGAGGTTTGCAGAGATCATGGTGGCCACGAAGGTGAAGGTGTGACCTCGTCCCTAAAGGCAGACTCGTCTCCTCCCCCCCCCCGTGATCAATCCCACCACAGTCGTGTCGCCTGCAAACTTGATGATGGTGTTCGAGAGTGGGTGGGTCTGCAGTCTGCTGGAGGAAAGGTGGTGACCCAGTTTGACCATCTGGGGTTAATGAGGAACTCCTTGATCCAGGAGCAGGTGGTTGAGGGGAGTCCCAGGTCACACAGTTTGCTGACCAGGATGATGGTGTGTCTGTAAAGCTGTGCACTAAGACAGTGCACTTACTTGTGCGGTCTGACTCGAAAGCTTCTTCTTCTACTACTTTTTAACACTGATTGCAACCAGGCGTTGGAACTCTGTCACTTGATGGCGCTTTTCGCCAATTGAATCAAGTTATCAAGTTCTGTTTCATTGTGTTATTATTGTTGTTGTGTGATAAAATTAGTGTTTTCTCGAAACTATTACGCCACTATCTGCTCCGAAGACGTGTCGTCAGTGACGTAGCTTCAGTTTAGAGTCATCATTGTCACTAAGATGGCGGACATTGCGGGTGGAAAGTGTCCATCGATCCACACTCAATTTTTATTAATTTTATCAATTTTTTTAAATATTTTTATTTTTATTAATACTTTAATAAAGTGTTTATAAAATAATATTTTTTTAATGTATTTATTGACAATTAAAAAATGTACAATGAATTGTGTTTGTTCATGTTTATGTTTCAATTAATCCTCCGGCCTCTAGATGGCAGCAGTCACTATGTCTTGTCCAGCCAAAGTAACATTGAAACACTGCGAGCTCCTGGCGAACACCAAGGACAAGAGGATACAGTCAGATCAAGCAACCTTTTCAGCTGATGTTTTGGAAATATATTTGTTTCCAAACAAATTAAAGCAGTTCATCAAGAGTCATTTAAATCCTGCAGCATCAGAGTTAAACAATCAAAATATACTATTGTTGCTACAGTAATATATCATGTCGTGCAGAATATTATATACCTTACCTGAGTTTGTTTTCAGAGGAAAACATATCTTATTGATCATTAATTTGTCAAACACAGGTTATCTTAGGGGTATTTATTTACTGGTGTTCTTTAAAAATGTCCCTTTAACATTGTTTCATGATTCGAGAATAATAACACCTTGAAATATGTTACCATCGTTCTTGCAGCTTAATTTTACTTGATCTGTTATTGTTTGAAGTAACATTTTTACTTTGAAATATACTCATTAACTTCTATTCGTTTTTTACTTGAATCATTACAGGTTTTTTTTTTTACTAATCAAAGAAACAAGCAACATAGGCAATAATAATATTAGTTATGTCTTTATTCTTCCCACATTGGGAAAATGTTAAGTTGTCACAGCAGCTCACGAAACAATCGATGTACAAACGCATTCTAAGAAAGTACACACATTTAAAATAATAGCGAAAAATAATATAAAATAAACAACAATAAAACTGGAAGTTTCAACACAAATTCAAAACATGTTTTTTTCTATTATTATTATTTTAATATTAAATTAACATGCGGCGAGAGGTAAAGAAAAATACCAGTAATAATTAAGGCAGGGGGTCGGAAATTAAATTTCCTCTGGGGCCACATTATATACTGTGACTGTTGTGAGGGGCCGTCAATCCAAAGGAGCAAAGAGCTAAAATATGACAGAAAAACTTTAAAAAAACAAAGCAAGTAAGAATAGTTAAGCAAGAAATATCAGCATAAAATAAACCTTTATGGCACTTTTATAAACCTTTCATGTAAAAGAAACTGATGGGAAAATAACTTATTTCTCTGAATATGATGTCAATAATTTTCATGGGCAAGAAATTTTCATAAAAGTAAAAACAAAAAAATCAGAAATGAATATATATATATATATATATATATATATATATATATATATTTAGACTAGAGTTTATACAATAATAAACGCAATATTAAATTGTAAGCTGTCGGAAAGAACGTTCTACTCTGACCTCTCGAGGGCAGTAAGAATATAATTGAGTAAGAATAAGAAAGAAAGAAATATCAGCATAAAATAAACCTGGCACTTTTATAAACCTTTCATGTAAAAGAAACTGAAGGGAAAATAACTTATTTCTCTAAATATGTCATAATTTCCATGGGCAAGAAATTTTCAAAAAATATAGAGAGAGAGAGAGAGAGAGAGAGTTTATACAATAATAAACGCAATATTAAATTGTAAGCTGTCGGAAAGAATGTTCTACTCTGACCTTTGACATGAATAGTCAAAGGGCCACACTTTGCCCAGGTGTGAATTAAGGTGACTACAGAAAACCAGGACTGTATATTAATACTGCACTTTTTTTAAAAATACATAATCTTCGTCTTCCTTTTCTTTTTACACTTTGTTTTATTTAAAATAAAATAAAAATGCAATCGCGCTTCGGAAAGCTGTTATCGCGAGATCCCGCGTGAGTCTGTCCCTCTTCGCTTGCCGTACTCGACTTCACTCAAACGTGTTGGTCAGAATTAGATCTTTTTATTGGAACTCATTTAAAAGATAATAACAATAATATTGTTCCCCTGAGTTTTTTATTAACTATTTTTAATTTAGTTCGGTGTCCTCGTCGCTGTTTTTAAGCTCGCACTGACGGAGGAACCAAAACAAGACGCAGTTGTCGAGCACGTTTTGTTTGGATCGTGTTGTCGAGTTTTTAGTCTTTAAGTCTTTAAGTCTAGAGTTTTAGGTCTTAAGTCTTGAGTCTTGTTCACGTCGCAGAGACTCGTCAACATGTCGGAGACGCAGACCGAGTCTCGGAAGCGCCACAAGAAGTGGCACGGCGGCGGCGGTCAGTTCAAGCGGGGCCGGGGCTCCCGGGAGCTGGAGGTGGGCATGAAGGGGGTCCTGCTCACCTGCAACATGAACCAGAAGAAGTGCACCGCCGAGGCCTACGACCTGCTCAACGAGTACGCGGACCAGCTGTTCGGACCCCAGGGGGTGAGACACGTGTTTTTTATTCTTAATTTAAACTCGTACTTTTACAATTTTTACTTTGCTTGAACTATTATGAAATGTATTTATTTTTTTAAATACATTCTAAAAGTCATCAAGGGCCACATTACATTCTTGCTGTGTCTCAAATCGCATACTTCTCTCAGTATACTAGAAGTTAGTATGCATCAGGATAGTGTACGTACTAACTAGTAACTAATTCTCCACAGATAGTATGTCTCAAATCAAACTCTGCTGCTACACACTAACAGGAAATGACGTGACAGCTTCTTCTTCTACTACTATTTAACGATGGTTGCAACCAGTTGTTTGAACGCTATCGCCACCTGCTGGCAGCACGTTTGGCAAGAAGAAATAAAGAAAAAATGTGAGATATTTACGCTGGTATCGGCAGCGAAGTCGTGTTTATCCTCCTGCTGCGGAAAAAACACCTGTAAGTGTATATATATATATATATATATATATAAAAATGACGTTCAGGGCCGGGTCTAGACAGGCATGTATGAGGGGGCAGCCACAAATTTTGAGGGGGCATTGTGCTGTTACTTACTTACTTACATGTAAGTTTGAGGGGGCACAACATTTATTTGAGGGGGACAGGCCCCCTCTTGCCCCTGCCTAGACCCGGCCCTGATGACGTTACTTCTGTTTACAACGTCACTAAGACGGAGCCATTTAGGGTAGATGGTGTCCATCGAACCATACTCAGTTTTGTGGGCGTTTTAGTGACTAAATTTCGCATACTAAGAATTGAGACTTGCGCACTAAAATGACTAACTTTGAGTACGCAAGTATGCGATTTGAGACACAGCATCTGTGCATGTTGTTAGGGGCCGTCAAGCAAAAAGAAAGACGAAAAAATCCCTAAAAAAAGGACATGCGTCATTAAACCGTGACATTTTTTAAGATAAATAAACTGCTATTTTATTCTCGTATAGATGCATTTAAAAAAAAATAATTTCTTCAATTAACTTAAATTAAAGTAAAAAATGTTTTCATTGATTAATATATACACAAAAAAATTACACACAAAAAGGAGGGAAGTGTTATGTAAAAATGTAAGTGAATAATAAATACAAAATACATTTGTTAATGCAATACATGGTAATACTTTGACATTACGAGGTCCGCATAAATGTTCTATACAGTTTTTGGATGACGTCACAAGCGCCTGTGCGTCTCCGTCACTAAAATAGTTGAACTTCACTTCAGCCATAAAAGGATTTAAGTTATTCATTCATTTATTTTAGTATATTAGTTAGAATGAAGACATTTGTTTGTAAACACCACAGAATTATTAACCAGGTTATTCAATCTTTTTGGGGGGTTTTATACCTGCTAAACTCACACAATTTACTTTTAAAATAAAAAAACATTTAGGAAAAGTTTCCACTCCAAGCTTTACAGAAACAAAAAACATTCTAGTTCAAAAATAAAAGGACAAAACAATCGAATATTTTCTGCCTATTATCTTACAATAGATATTGATATTAAGTTGAATTACCATGAAGTAAATCTACTGGTCGTTGAGACTCGAAATTGAGATGTTGGTTCTTCGACGACAGGACACTGAAGGCAGCGCCGGCTGCGAGGAGTTCGAGGAGGAAGATGTCGACGTGGCCCTGAAGAAAGAAGTCGCTCAGCTGAAGTCCACGAAGCAGGAACCGCGTTTCAAGGCCATGGACAGTGGAGCCAACAACATCGTCTTCATCCGGACCCACGACATCGGTGAACCACCTCAAAGCTACTCCCTTTCTTTTCCTCATCCCTCCCTCCTTAGTTACGCTTTTATTCTTCTTGCAGATTCGGACAAGCTGATCCATCACATCTTCTCCGACCTTCTGGTGACCAAGAAGAAGAAGACCCGCCACGTGCTCCGGATGTTACCGGTACGGATCCTGGTCTCCGTTGAGAAGAATTCTTTTGATTGATGTGCGATGTTTGACACCAGGTGACCGGGACGTGTCGCGCCTACATGGAGGACATAGTCAAGTTCATGACGGACTTCCTGCAGCCTTGGTTCCAGGAGCCCAACCACGCCACCTACAAGATCGCCTTCAAGGCCCGCAACAGCACGCACAGCAAGAGGGACGACGTCCTGAACACGGTCGCAGGTGGAGCCCCCGTGGTCGGGATCTCGCCGGGTCTTTCCCCGACTCACCATTTTTTTTTTTTTACAGGTCTCGTGGGGAGGATGAACCCCCAAAACAAAGTGAACTTGTCGAACCCAGAGCTGACCATCATCATGGAGGTCATCAAGACGGTGTGCTGCGTCAGCGTGGTCAAAGACTTTATGGCGTTCAGGAAGTACAACATCCAGGAGTTGGTCAAAGACCCCACCGAGGCCCCGAGCAGGTGCGAGGAAGACCCCAAGCCGTCGGAAGCGAAGCCCGACGGAGGTGAAGTCGAGTCGGAAGTGAAGGCGGAAGATGCCGCGGCATCTGAGGATCTGTTGGTGGAGAACGGAAACAAACGGGCGGAGAAAGAAGAGGCTCCAAAAGACCAATAGGTCACAACTTTTAGTTCCATGTTTGAAATTTTATTTTGTTTTTAAGATTTTTTTTTTTTTTTTTTTCCTTCTTACTTTTTACTTGGTGTAAAGAAATGTTTTGGGAAGAATCATTTCATATACATGTGTAAATAAAGTCTGGTCTGTAGCGACAGGTTTTGTGTCCTTTGTTACAGAAATGGCCAAATGTTTGATATTTTGCTAGAAAAGCAGAAGAAAACACAGAGATTGTTGTTATAAACGTAACTTAATAAGACGCAGCAGACGATCAGATCAATGTCGCAACTGCACATGATAGAAAACCTGTTGTTAAAACAGTCTTCATCTCTAAACTTTTGAATACTAAGATTTGAGAGTAAATGTGGAAAGAAAAAAATATTAAAAAATGAAAGAATATATATGTATCTGTCTATCGATATAACAATGGCGGCCTGCGATAGGCTCCGCCCAACCCGGCGGTCACGACATAATATGACGACTTATTGTCGTGAACAAGCAATTCTTGTTTGTGAAAAACTAGTCGAGACACAACGTTAAACAATAGAGACGAACGAAAACGTGTTTTATTAAAAAATAAATTAAAAAAACTGCATTAAATTCTGATTGACAGACACGGACAAACGTGTGTTGCGTTCAATAACGCAGGAAAGGCTACGGTGCGTTCAACGACGCGGACAAATACACTAAAACGTTTCTCCGTTTTGAAGTTATTACTTAATAAAGTTCTCGTCTGAAATATCGCCAAACGAGATAACGGTTTAATTTAAACATTCAGACATCACTCTGGTGCAGGTGTCCTCCCCTAGAAGCCCTAAATCAGTTAAGAACCTACATGTTAATAAACAAAATAAATATTTATGTAAACATGGTGAGAGTTACTTCTGCATTTAGATGTTTTTCTAATGTGTACATTAAGCAGCAAACCTTATTTTTATTATTCGTTTTTAATGTGCAAAACGGGAGTTTGAGGGCTGAGTTTGAAATTTACTTGAGTCCTTGAATGCAACTTGTGTTTTTGTGACCAATCAGAGCAGAGTGGGCGTGGTAACTTGGACGAGATAGCGCATTTTAAGTGGGCGGGGCTTAAGCGTATTTTCTAATGTAAATATCTTTATTAAATGAGAGTTTTGTGTAAAAAGAAACATACTGATGAGAATAATAGAGTATAATAGAGATCCTAGAACAATTTAAGACACACTTAAATCAGCACATTAGGTGCCCTTTAAGAAATGAAAATCAACCGTTAAGGACCACAAACCGTGTCTGCTTTTGTCAGTTTGAAATATATTAAAAAAAAACGTCTTCAGGCTTACAACAATTTAACCAGAAACATTTTTGTGGTGTTAGCAAAAAAAAATATTCTGTGTAAAATTGTCATATTGCTTGGTTTAAAAAAAAAAAAAAAGTCTGGCTGAAACTGATGTTATTATCAAACCAATACTCTTAATAATAAAATCACTAAGACGTTTTTTCTCAAAATATGTTTTAGCTAGTAATTGTCTTTCAAAGGAGCACCTCAGGGGACAGTACTGGCCGCTCTCCTATTCACCCTATACACTTCAGACTTCTGCTACAACTCCGAGCTGAGTGTTTTTGATGGTACTTCTCTCTAAAGAACACCAGGAAAAGTTAAAACAACAAAAAATGGTATATTTATCATTTAAAGGTGTATTTTTAATACATTTTGACATTTCCGTGAGTTGTTGAAATGGACCAGTGTGACAGACAAATAAGAAAGTAATATTTTCTTTTCTGAGCTGACACAAAAAAACTTTTTTTGGAGCTTAGAAAAACACAAAAAACTACCTGCTTAAAGGATCTTATTCTCTGAATTGTTCTCAGCGCGGTGACCGCGAAGTCAATGTATTCAGCCGTGAAAATTAAAAACTATAATGAGTCATACAATGAAGTCGGTCGTGTGTTTTTCCAAAACACACACACACACATCCTGCTCATTACACTTGTCGTGACCCTGCGCTCGTTATCTCCACATGTTTGCGGGTGAAAATACTGCATCACGAGCAGCAGCAGCCGCTCCGCTGACCTGCAGCACAGAGTCGGGAATAAATAATTGCAAGTTCTGCCGAATGTGTTATTAGAGCCATTTCACCGTGTTACTGTCTCGGCGGCAGCATCTTAATGACTCCTGCGCCGGCAGGTGGGCTCCCTGCAGGTGATGGAACCCATAATCCTGCAGTAAATAATTCACCTGCATGAGACGCCTCCCGAAGACAAACTGTCACGATACGTGTTGACAAATATACGTTTTAATTGCTCCCAGAGACATCCTTAATAAAAAAAAAAACTCCACTCACAAGATTGCTCAAGTTTAAATGTCACAGGCCCGGTTGAAAACGCTGACCACGTGCACGCGTGCGTGCACTCCCCCGGGGTCAGGATTAGCATAAACTAGCGGGGCTCCATATCTGACCTTTATGAGAGGATAAGTCGGGGTCTCCAGGGTCTCATTTGTCGCACTTTAACCAGACAATGGACACGAGCCGCGACACACTGCAGCTCCGTGCTCACAGAATGTTGGGATTTTTATTGGTTCTTTTTCCAAACAATCCACTTGTGCTGCAGCTTTGCTTTTCCAACTTCCAAACTGAAATAATTTCAATTTATTGTTGACTTGTGCCATCATTACGGATCCGATTCCAAATATAACGTGGTAACACGGGTCATTAAATTGAACAGTCCCAGTGGTCCATGAGCTTCAATCCCTCTTGACAATCCTCTCAGTAACGGTGACCTGAGCAGCTCCCGTCATGCTTTGCCGCCCAGTCAAACTATAGCGACATAATGCTGAAATTAAATACAGTGTTGAAGCGGCCAATCAGCTGTCACTTAATAGATAATAGGGTAGAAAGGCATCATGGGAGTTCACTGTTTTGTTGCAACATGATTCAGGGTGGTGTGGTAGTTAGTGCCTCCCACTAAGGTCTGTGTGAATAAAGTACTATAATACAGTTCAATGTGTAGTATTGTGTGTGCAGAGAATGGAACCATGATATGATGAAAGACAACTGTGTGGCTTTTCCTTTGTAACAGTTGACCTTTCCGTCATGTTTCGTGCAGTTATTAGCTCAATACAAAAGTCGTCCACTTTTTATCGGTTTACTCTAAAATAAAATGTCATGAATATGTTTTAATAACCTTTAAATAAAACTTAGGCACCACATTTATCTCTTATAAAGAACCTCCATATCACGTAACTAGCCTCATTAGCTGCTGTGATTTTCCTTTTCTTTTTAATCAATAATTTCAGGTGATATTTCATAAACATTTTGTAACAACTCCTGTGTTCACCTTGAACCAAAAACAACACAAAGGATACCACAAAACATTTGTTTTTGGGCCTTCAGGTCACCTTTACCCAGAGACAACACACTTCAATATATATATATATTGAAGTGTGTTTCTAAGCATGTATATATAATGTTATTATTGCTTATCAAAGGACAAATAAATGATATCAAACAAATATGTTTCAATTTTTATCCCACAGAAATACAAAGATTGAAGGATGTATTTTTATTAATGTATTGAATAAAAAGTGGTTTTAAAAAAACATTGATGCTACATTTAAGTGCGTAAGAATGACTCAAAGGGATTTATATTTAGAATTGTATTAAAACACACATTCTGTCATTTAAAAAAACTCTAAATAAACATTACATTACATAAAGTTCACAAACAGTATTTGAGAAATCCTGACACAACTGGTACTATCTTTGCCGTTTTTGTAAAAAAAAGTATTCAAATCTGTCGCAAAAACAACAGTTTTATTAAACTCAATCAAAATGTTCGCCACATCGTTCGGTCTTGGCTCCGCCGTCGCCCGCGAACAAATGAACGACCACATGAACCCTCACGTCCGAGGGAAGTAATTACCAGCTGTAGCATCACCTCGTGCAGCCTCTCCAGACACCAACCCTGTCAACAGATGCACAACACAATCATTTATTTACATCCATTGTTAGAGTGCTGGGAATACATTCCAAGAGTGTGTGTGTGTGTGTGTCTTAGTGTGTGTGTGTGTGCTTCAATAATGAGAAACGCTTATCACGCCTCGACAGCCTCGCGACGAGCCGCCATTACGGTCCGACAATCCTACAGGTAGTTGAACTTATTTGTGGCCGAATCATTGAAAACAACAGCAGCTCAGGGATTACGGCGTCGATGAGGATTATAGAAAGTCATTAGTGCAGCGGAACCAGAGTTTCTTGTCGAGATGGTGGAAGGAAAACACCTGGACAGGAGGAGAGTAACTTTGGCGAAGGAACGTTTGTTGATGGAGATGCAGCGCAGAAATGTTTCCAGTGCTTTACCCTTTCACTGGTCTGTCGTGTATTATGGGATGTTTTTCATTTGTTTCAAATGTTGAATCTTCCTCTCCAAGATGCAGTGAGTCCCTCGTCATGTTTTTGAACGTATTACTTCATAAAATTGCACTGAAATCTTGGCGAAGGAGAGGTTATGAGAGTCCATTATGATGTAACAATGGCTTCACTCCTCCTCCAGCCAGCTGTAATCACGCCCCGCTTTGTTTATACAACGAGTCAAAAATGTCTGCAATAGAAGAGTTGTTAAAGAAAATCTAATTCAAATAAATACTTCCACTACTATTGTAGAGGACAGGAGAATTAAGTGTGGATTGTTGAATATCCGATCCCTGTCCTCAAAAGCTGCACTAATTAATGAACTCATATCAGATAAAACCATTGACTTATTAACTTAAACCTGTTTATAGATGATTACGTATCTTTAAATGAATAAACACCACCCAGCCACACTAACTTTAACGCCCCTCGACGCTCTGGTCGAGGAGGTGGAGTCGCAGCCATCATCAACTCATGTCTGTCAACCTTTACTAGACCACAATGTGATTTCAACTCTTTTGAAAGTATTATACTTAGCGTATCTAATACAACCTTGAGATCAGGTCAGTCACTTCTCTTTGTTGGAGTCTATCGTCCCCCTGGACCTTATTCTGAATTCTTGTCTGAGTTCCCGGAGTTCCTGACCAGCCTGGTGCTTAAATCCGATAAAGTGATTATTGTTGGTGACTTTAACACCCATGTTGATATGGTCCATGATAGCTTAGCTAACAGGTTTAACTCTATCCTGGAGTCATTTGGTTTTTCTCAGTATGTACATGAACCGACTCACTGTTTTAAGCACACATTAGATCTTGTCCTAGCATACAGACTTGAAATTAAAAATGTTATTGTCTCTCCTCAGAATTCATTCTTTCTGACCATCAATTAATAACATCTCAAAAGATGTCTGTCTGAAAGAGCCGTTAGCCAAGTTTATGGAAACAATTCCCTCAGTGCTCAGTAAAATGCCTCAGTGTGTCAAGAAACTCTACCCACCTTGACATTGATAACTTTGTGGGCAGTTTTACAGACTTGTTGCATAATACGCTTGACTTAATTGCACCACTAACTCAAAAGACTGTTAACAGAAGTAGTCTTGCTCCCTGGTCTTCTCAGGAAACACGTAAATTAAAACAGGATTCTAGACGACTAGAGAAGAAATGGCGTTCATCAAAACATAATGAATTCTACCAGGACTGGCAGGATAAGTTAAAAATATACAAGGCATCTCTTCGGAAAGCCAGAGCCAGCTATTACTCATCACTTATAGAAGCAAATAAGATTAACCCCAAGTTCTTATTCAGCACTATAGCCAGGCTGACACGGAGCCATCAGTCCATTGAGCAGTCCATCAGTCCATCAGTCCATCAGTCCATCAGTCCATCAGTCCATCAGTCCATCAGTCCATCAGTCCATCAGTCCATCAGTCCATCAGTCCATCAGTCCATCAGTCCATCAGTCCATCAGTCCATCCCTTCTCATCTCAGCAGCAGTGACTTCATGAACTTTTTTAATGAAAAAATTGTAACTATCAGAGGAAAGATTTAAGACCTCCTAGATTCTTCTAATACAACCAGTGCAGCCTCACCGGACACAGACACTATGACTGATACATATTTTGACTCCTTTCTACCAGTGAGTCCTCGACAGCTGTCCCAGGTTGTTTCCTCCTCAAAGTCCACAACATGTCTTCTCGATCCTATTCCCACATGGCTACTTAAAGAACTGTTCCCCTTACTTAGCACTTTCATACTTGACATTATTAACTTGTCAATAACATCAGGCTATGTGCCTCAGATTTTTAAAGTTGCAGTAATTAAACCTCTGCTTAAAAAAAACACTCTTGATCCAGAGGTTCTCACTAACTACAGGCCTATCTCTAATCTTATCTTCATTTCAAAACTTCTGGAGAAAGTGGTAACAAGTCAGCTCTGTGATTATCTCCAGGACAATGATCAATTCGAGGTGTTTCAGTCTGGTTTTAGGGAACACCACAGCACAGAGACCGCCCTGGTAAAAGTAAGTAACGAACTACTGATGGCCTCTGATCAGGGCCATGTTTCAGTTCTTGTTCTTCTAGATCTCAGTGCTGCATTTGACACTGTCGACCACCAAATCCTTCTACAGAGGCTAGGAAACCATATAGGCATACGTGGAACTGCACTTAACTTGTTTAAATCTTACCTGTCGGATAGAACGCACTATGTACATGTCAACCACCTCTCATCGACACACACTAAGGTGTCCCACAAGGTTCTGTTCTTGGTCCAATCCTATTCACAATCTATATGCTCCCACTAGACTTGATCAGAAGACACTCTATAAACTTTCACTGTTATGCTGATGACACACAACTTTACTTGTCAATGAAGCCTGATGACAGAAATCAGCTACAGAACTACAGTCCTGTATTACAGATATCAAGTCCTGGATGACCCAAAACTTCCTCCTACTGAACTCGGAAAAAACTGAGGTTTTACTAGTTGGTCCACAACATCTCAGACAATCATTAACTTATGATCTAGCTTTACATAATGGACTACCACAAATCTCTAAATGTAGATTTGAAGCCAGGGCCTTGAGTTTTCAAGCCCCTCTGCTGTGGAACCAACTACCGGCTTCAGTCAGGAGGGCAGACACCCTCTCTTTGTTTAAAAACAATCTGAAAAACCTTATTTTTCGATAAAGCCTATAACTAACTTAACTGTTTATCTTAGCTGCTATAACTAACTTAACTATTTATCTTAGCTGCTATAGGCTGAGAATGCTGGAGGAGTTTTAGACACCGAGCTCTGTATATCCTTCTTTTCTGCCTTACATTCATCACCTGTGCAGTTTAAACACCTTTTTATTTCTCTCCCGGAGCCCCAGGGCTCCACCTCCAGAGCTGCTGCTGATCCAGGATCTTCACCACGTCATCAGATCCCGAGTTCTCTCCAGCACCTCCATGGACTCTCCTACACTCTCCTCTTTTTTTCCCTCTCACTATATCCTCCCTCACTCTTCTCCTTATCCATCTGTTTACCCCCCCATCCTTCCTCCCAGCCGGTCAAAGCCCGTTAACAATGAGTCTGGTTCCGCTCGAGTTTTCTGCCTTCTAAAAGGAAGTTTTTCCTCGCCATAGCTCACTGCACAGTGTTTCGCTTCTTGCTCTTTGTTGAATTGCTGGGATCTGTTTTTCCTTAATCAACTATAGTCTTACTTCAACTGTAAAGTGTCTTGAGATAACGTTGTTATGATAAGACACTTTAAATAAAATTGAATTGAATTATTATTAATTATTATTAATTATTGAAAATACAATCCCTTAAAGTGCAAAAATAATTTATCATTACAAGCATAAAAAAGAATAGGCTAGACCTTTAAAAGACACATTTAAAATCACAAGCTTACACACACACACAGGTACATGCACACATACACACACACACACACACACACTGTAGCAGCTTAAGGAGACAGAACAAAAAACAGTAGATTGCACAGAACATTGAACGTTAGAAACAGTGCAGAACATTTCCTGGTCTGGAAAAGCACTATATAAATACAAATTACTTACTTACTTACATTTGGTGATTATAATAAAACGGTGGTGTTGAGCGCATGTACTTTGCATGTCATTACTATAACACAGATGGTTAATGGGTAAAAGTATTTGTGGTGTTAAGCAGTGTTACGGCCTTTGGATAAAAAACTGTTCTTAAGTCTATTAGTCAGAGCATTTAGAGACCTGAAGCTTCTGCCTGCGGGGGCTACAGTTCAAGTGTTGGTGACCTGAGTGGGACGAATCCTTCAGAATGTTATTAGCCCTACTAAGACAGCGAGAGCTGTACAGTTCTTCCAGGGTCGAAACTTTATTGATCCCTCAGGAGGTCTCCTTCGGGAAATTGTTTTTTTTCCAAATTATCCACAGCAAATACAGCAATTTTTCATAAAAAATAAACCAAATAAAATAAGAACAACAATAATCAATAAGTGAGCAACCAGTGATCTTTTGGGTCAGATTGTTCTTCCTGAGAACTCTCAGGAAGAACAGCCTCTGTTGTGCTTTCTTGATGGTGGTTGTGGTGTTAATGTTCCAAGTTCAGTCCTCCTGTATATGCCCACTGAGAAACCAATAATCCCATGACCCTCTCCACCTGTTTTCCCACCGATGAAAAGGGGTGTAGTGTCTGTTTTGGCTTTCCTCCTGAAGTCTATGACCAGCTCCTTGGTCTGGGAGGTGTTCAGAACCAGGTTATTGTCTGAGCGCCACATCATTGACAGCTGCTCCTCCTCAACCCGGGATGCAGACTCATATTCCCCCAGAGATGAGTCTGCACAACTGTGGTATCATCAGCCAACTTGATGATGGCGTTGCCGGAGTGTGCAGGGGGGGGGGGGGCAGTCATGCGTGCAGAGGGTGTAGAGAAGGGGGCTCAGCACACAGCCCCGAGGCGAGATGATGTTGAGGCGAAGGACTGTGGAGATGTGGAGTTCTAGGAGCTGGCCGACAGGAAGTCCTTGATCCAAAGGCACACAGAGTTGGATATTCCAAGTTCTAAAAGTTTAGATGCTTGACTAGGCACAGCAGAGTGGGTG
Organism: Callionymus lyra; assembly: GCF_982586985.1. Classification (NCBI taxonomy): domain Eukaryota; kingdom Metazoa; phylum Chordata; class Actinopteri; order Syngnathiformes; family Callionymidae; genus Callionymus; species Callionymus lyra. The sequence continues at coordinate 44,512,242 of NC_141818.1, read as the reverse complement.
TGGTTATGGTCAAGAAGATTTAATCTCCAGAAAGACAAAGTGTAATCCTAACAAAATTGTTTAAAATATTTTACAACAACTGGTGTTGAACAGTTTTAATGGAATTGATATAAAATAATTCAATGTTGTCTTCTGAACCCTTGCGTTATCTCTGGGTCAAGGTGACCCGAAGGCCCCGAAACAAATGTTTTTGTGGTATCCCTTGTGTTACCTCTGGGTCAAGGTGACCCGAAGAGCCCCGAAAAAAACAAATTTGTTGTTCACCTTGACCCAGAGGCAACACAAGGGATACCTCTAGCACTTTGTTAGGGGCCAAGAATATTCCGCATGTTTGATCGTGTTGATGCAGCATTTTCACCAAAACAAATGCAAATAATGTGTTTGCTTTGCATGTTTTTGTCAGGGTTGAAGGTTGGATTCTTTATTTTTGATACCCCTGCTGGACTTTTTTTGTCATTACCTGCATTACATTTTTAGACAAAATTCATATTTTATTTTTCTTCTCTTTTTTTTTGCTTTTGGGTCAGCCCGGAAACTACCTTTCAAGTTTTACTAATTAAAGCACTATTTTATTTTAGCTGGACTTAATAAATCATTGTAGACGTATCTCTTAAAATCAGATTTTATTTTGGAGATTTTCTCAGTGATCTTAGTTTCCTGCTCTTTATGGTGAAAGTGAACTTAATGGTTGATTTACTCTATATTATCTATATTAATGTTGATGCGTTTGTGTGACTCTGTTTGATCGGTGGACTGACAACATTAAGTTTTCTTCGCACATTCTAACCGTATGAAGCACACAAGTCTAAGTGATGTGTGCATGTTTGTACCAAGAGTCCATAAAAACATGGAGAAACGAGACAAAGATTGACAGATATTCCAAATGTTGTAGCCTTTTGGTGTTTCAATATGGCTGAAGACACAAGCACTTACTCCTGTGTTGTTCTCAGTATTATCTTGATCTTTAAAGTTTGTACTTTTTTGAGTATTGTTTTGATTGTTTAAGCGCTTTGTGACCCTGGTCTCGAAAAGCGCTATATAAATAAATATTACTTACTTACTTACTTACTTGACTGCCAACAAAAATACTATGCAAGTATTGAAGTCTTGCTTAACGCTAAAAGGGTCACACTCCTGCAGTTCATACAAAACTCAGGGAGCAAGAATTCTAACTCCTCTAGTAGAAGAACTCACATTTCCCCGATCCTTAAAACTCTTCACTGGCTTCCAGTTTCTTTCAGGATCAACTTTAAAATTCTGGTTCTTACTTTCAGATCTATACATGGTCAGACCTTCCATCAGTGATCTGATCCAGACTTACACCCCAGCTCGGGCTCTGAGGTCTGTGGATCAGAATCTACTGATGGTTCCTGAACTTCCGGACCAGAGGAGAGAAATCCTTCCAGACTGTTGCTCCTAAGCTTTGGAACCATCTCTGTGTTTGATGATCTACTGACTCCTTCAAGAAACATCTTAAGACATTTTTATTTGTTCAGGCTTTTCCTTGATTTTCTGGAACTCCTGTTGTGTTCTCAGTTTTATCTTGATCTTTAAAGTATATATTTTATTCAGTATTGTTTTGATTCTTTGAGCGCTTTGTGACCCTGGTCTGGAAAAGCGCTCTATAAATATAAATTATTTACTTACTTACTTAATATAAAATGTATTCGGCTGAAAGATTTTGGCCCTCTGTTACATTAAGTTTCAAAGTAAACAGAAACAATAATGTCTGACATAATCCAACAACAAAAAAAGATTCAACTATATCAAAAAAGCATTGAAAATCAACTCCACATCCCTGTCGTACGGAGCAGGAGCCAGAAAACACAACTTCGATGACTATCATTAAACACAATGACAATAATTAAACTACTGTCTAATGGAACCAATCTGGGTTTAATCAGTAGTATCTGAACACACAAACCTACATCATTGAAAAGCTCGTTTTTTCCTGCCAAACAACAAATTATTTTGTGTTTTTATGGTTTAAAACCTACTTTATCCTTTAGTTAATCACCATTAAAGTGTTGGTTAGTTGTTGTGTAAGTTGCTTCTGTTCTCTTTTTAATAGTATTTTAGTTTTCAGCTGCTGCCGCCGGTGAATTGAGTGTGACAGTGAAACATGTGATTTTCAGCCGGATGACAGACAGACAGAAGGGCTCCCGGAGATACATACAACCCTAACAGGATTGGGAATGGTACCCAGCAGCTGTACGAGGGACCAGAGAAAAGAGAAGGGGATGAGAGTCAAAGTGGCAAGAAGGAGGGGCGACCAGGGCCGAGGAGGAGCGTCCCAGCATCTGTTTTTACAAGTGTTCGCGTAAGTTTGACAGGGAACATGCTTGCTGTAACAGCTCGGGCGACGAAGGAGGGGTCCGAGATGAATGAAGCTGCTTAAATGCATCATCAAACGGAGCTCGCACAGCAGGGGGCCTCGGCAGGCGATGGGTGGTGTTTGGTTCTCATCAAAAATCTGCAGGGTGGACGCGAGGAAGGAGCGACGTGTGGTCCGGTCGCGCCGCGAGCTCCTTGTTCAACATCCCCTTTTTTTTTCCAGACTGTCAGATACACCGTCCAGCCCGGGGGTCCCTTTGATGCTCGTCGATACCGCTGCGTGATGATGTCATACGGCAAAGAGCCGGGGAGGGAGGCAACGATCAAAGCGAAAAAAGAGGGAGGGAAGAAGAAGACGACGCAGAATATCCAAGACAACAACGGGACAAAGATGGCGACGGCTCCAGCGGCGGGACGTTGGCGGCGGGCGTCCAGGTTTCCAGATCGTCGGGACGATGGTCTCTCCGGTGGCGGCGGCGGGGAACGACCCTCCAACGCTGACGGGGCGACAGGACGCTTCGGTACCGGGAAAACCGACCGCGGCCACCGCCTCCACCGCCGGGCTAGCACGGTAAGCCTCCCTCGTCCGCCATCATTAAAGCGTCTCCATGTCTGGCTACCATCAATTCATCGAAAATAATTTATCATGGCATCCTTTTCGATTCATTTTCATTCTTTTTTTTTTTTTTTCCCCCTGCAGCCCTTTCATCATAGCCTTTCTGCCGTTAATATAGGCCTCCCTTTGCCATCAAAGGCAGCACATCAATTGCCTTGACTCCCAAGTGTATGTGTGAGAGTGAGTGGGAGAAAGGCGAGGAGAAAACTGTGTATCGAAGATCAAGGGTTTCTTTCAAGCTCCATTTTGGCCTTGGTTTTAGTTCTCGCTCGCCATCATCTTTCCATCTTTTCCTTAACGTTCTAAGGCCGCGAGTTCCGCCGTCGAAGGCGTTTTCTTAGCCGCCGCGGCGACACGAATCGAATGTTATTTCTGCGGATCTTTTTTTTTTCTTTTTTCGGAGAAACGTTGTGTCGCTTACAGAGCTCAAGGTTCAGAGCTCAGTTCCAATGATGACAATACGTGAAACAATATTTGAATAAGCAGCAGGAGGGCAGCCAGTTAATCCACTGTGGCTAATCCAGCATTGGTGCGGGCCATATTGGTAGCTGCAGTATTCAGCCGCATCACAATACACATCAGCAGGACGCCATGGCAGATATACTGACACTCGTGCTCCAGGCATGGCTGGGAAAGGCCAGCAGATGGAAGGATGGATCGAGGGAGATAGATAATCTCGATAATTCGAGGTACGTCGACGTAAAGACGATTTCCAACAACCGTCAAACCGTCGGATCCGAGAAATCCACCCAAAAGAATTTCCACTTTCTAAGTTTCCGTTTGTCACTCTGAGATCAACCAAATACATGTCTCCAATTATCCTGAAGAAGAGGTCTCCTCTTTCAAGAGGTTCATAATGAAGATTTCACTCTGCGAGAACCACCTAAATGGCTCTTTGTGCTCGGAGGCCCCCAAGAGATAAGCCTGTTTCTGACAGGCCCTCGTACAGACGCCTAAATCTGCTCTGGCAGCTGGAACAAAGGAGGGCCTGAGCCGGACCCACACGCTGACAAAAAGAACCATCACCGAGCTGCTTAGCTGTTTTTTCTTTTCTTCAATTTAATAAGACATTTTTTTACATATCTATATATAAAGAACTTTTCGTACAAGGGGTAAGAAACGTGATTTTTTTTTTTTTTAAATGAAGGTTGTACAAAAAGACAAATACACTCAGGTAGTTTCTGGAATTTATCCATTTAAATCTAAACTATGTTGTTGTTTTTTTATTCAAAATACAATTAAGGATTTATGTTTTTTTATATTGAGATTTAGAGAAGATAATAGTATGTCAAACTAAAACACAAACTGGATAAGGTACATCATTTTTGATTAACCACCAATAAATACATGGAGACATTTTTTGTCTAAATAAAAGAGCTTAACATGACAAGCGATAAAAGAAACTATTGAAAAATGAATTGTAACAAAAATAAATAGAATAAAGGAGTTCCTTTACCCATCATTATGTGAGCAGGTCAAAGTCCTGTGGCGAAAAAAAGTGTCTTTAAATAAATGAGAGTTCAAACTGGATGCTTTCGTCAATCTCCGTAATTATTTGACACTAATTTCCACCTTAATAATTGCAAAAATGGATTAAAAAATGATACTTTTTTACTTACTTCAAGACACACTCTGGCAGTCTGGGCCAGACAGTAACCAAGTTCGTTGCCCTTTTTTTTCTACTTGTAAACGGTACACATCGACTACATACGATGCTACTCTCTGTAACAAAGGCTTAACTTGACAGTAACATTTACCCAGTGGAAAATAGTTTGTCTTCTTAGAGCTTAGAATTGTTTCCTTCCAAGTACAAGTTATAAGATGTGGCTCTTCTTTGGGAAAACAAGGCGCTTTTAATTGATTCATTGGAGATATCAATTTTTTTTGCTTTATATTTGGGGTGTTTAACTTCTTTTGCATCTCCAAATATTATAAACCGCTGTTTGATTTAAAATGTACAAGAGTTTCTAGTTTAAGGTGAGTGAAGACGTTTCATTTGATCGTCAATATCAACCCAACCGTCGAATTCACAAACATCACATCCAGAAAACAAGGTATTCAATGAAACCAGTGCAATATATATCAATAAAGAATGTTTAACAATTACATACGATTTTAAAATGAATCTAAACCTGTAGACACTTTTACCAAGATCCTTTTCCACCACTTAGCACTTTGAGATTTGTGTTCAAATATAAAGTGCAGTATAAATAAAATATTTTATTATTATTATTATTATTACCATTGATTCTCAACATTGATGCGCACACTCACTCCAATGGACGAAGGGTTGTCCATCAACTTGTGTATGTTTTTGGACAGTTGGTGGAAACCGGAGTTATTACATTTACAGTGGTATGAAAAAGTTTGGGCACCCCTGTACAGTTTCATGATTTTCCGTTATAACTCATTGGTTGTTTGGATAAAAAATCCAGTTAAATTGAACTGGTTCATGTTGTGGGGCTGTGTGGCCAGTGCAGGGGAATCTTGTTAAAGTTGAGGGGCGCATGTATTCGTCTCAATATCAGCAGATTCTGGAGAACAATATCCAGGAATCAGTAACAAAGTTGAAGTTGCTCCGGGGCTGGATCTCTCAACAAGACAATGATCCTAAACACTGCTCAAAATCTACTAAGGCGTTCATGCAGAGGAACAAGTAAAACATTCTGGAATGATCTCAGTCCCCAGACCTGAATATTATTGAACATTTATGGTGTGATTTAAAGCGGGCGGTCCATGAAACCTGATTGAACTGGAGAGGATCTGTAAAGAAAAAGATCCAAAATACCTTCCACCAGAATCCAGACCCTAATCATTCAGAGATTTCCAGATGTTTCTTATCACATTTTTGCTGATGACATCCAGCTCTACTGCTCTTTTGATCCAACTGAGCCCCAGAGGCTGAACAGCTTAGTCAATTGTTTGCTAGAAATCAAACAACGGCTGAGTGAAAACACTCTACAGCTAAATGTGGACAAAACTGAAACACTGGTGATTGCTCCTGATGATAAGATTCCAGGGTTGAGTCAGTACTTGGGTGACTTAGGTCAGTCTGTCAAACTGAGCCTGAGAAACCTGGGTGTTGTATTTGATAAAGACATGTCTCTTGTACGACACTGAAGAAAACTGACCAGAAACTGTTTCCTTCAACTGAGAAAAATCTCTAAACTTAGGAAAATGTTGTCACAACATGATCTGGAGCTTGTAATCCATGCGTTTGTTTCTTCTCGTCTGGACTATTGTAACAGTTTGTTTTCATGTCTTAACAAGAAGGATCTGTCTCGTCTGCAGTTGATTCAAAACTCTGCAGCGAGAATTCTGAGCCGCTCTAGTAGAAGAACTCACATTTCTCCGATCCTTAAAACTCTTCACTGGCTGCCAGTTTCTTTCAGGATCAACTTTAAAATTCTGGTTCTTACTTTCAGATCTATTCATGGTCAGGCTCCTCCTTACATCACTGATCTTATCCAGCCTTACACCCCAGCTCGGGCTCTGAGGTCTGTGGATCAAAATCTACTTATGGTTCCACGCACACGGCTCAGTACCAGAGGAGAGAAATCTTTTCAGGCTGTTGCTCCTAAGCTTTGGAACAATCTTCCTCTCTTTGCGCTTGATGGATCTACTGACTCCTTTAAGAAACATCTTAAGACGTTTCTATTTGTTCAGGCTTTTCCTTGAATTTCTCGAACTCCTGTGTTGTTCTCAGTATTATCTTGATCTTTAAAGTATGTACTTTTTTGAGTATTGTTTTGATTGTTTAAGCGCTTTGTGACCCTGGTCTCGAAAAGCGCTATATAATTAAATATTACGTACTTACTTACTTACTAATTGGAAGCTATAGGAAGCGTTTAGAGGCTGTTATTTCTGAAGAAGATGCACAAAATATTGAGTAATTTTTTTTTTTGTGATGCCTAAATTTATGCACATGCCTAATTGTGTTTAAATAATTCTTGCACACTTTCTGTAAATCATATAAACTTTATTTCACTTCTCAAATATCACTGTGTTTGTCTCCTATAAGATATATTTAACTGGAATTTTTTATCCAAACAACCAATGATTTATAAAGGAAAATTATAAAAAATGTACAGGGGTGCCCAAACCTTTTCCTACCACTGTATATTGTATAATATATAATAGTATTTGTTTGTGCCTGACCCGTGCCTTAATATCCACGAAATAAGGTAACTCGATCCGGTCCGGGGAAAAACACCAGAAGATTTTTGATGAAATTTTAACCTTTATACGAAGTAGGGGGGTTTCGAGAATTTCAGCCATGTTTGTTCATTGTAAGGGGGTGAAAATAGGGGCAGAAGACCCCCATGAAAATCCAAATCAATTCAATTCCTACTTTATTTAATAGAAATCAAAAAAGGATTATTTACATAATTTCTGTTCCTTGCAGCGATTTTTAACGCCCACCCCCCTGATTTTCAGAGATTGTTGGTTTAATTAATTTTGAAAGAAAGTAATTTATAGTTCTTCCAAACCCGTTACTAAACAAACTACCTGATTTCACCGGGTATTTAAACTAGTTTTATTACATGCAAGTGAAGTGAATGGCACCAGTTTCACGTCCCTTGTCACATTACCAGCCATCAATTGATCCCTCGCTCGCCTCAACCAGGCATGACCGTCTAACAAAACATCCATTTTGGCTGGAATGCAGATGAGAAAAGGAAAAGTAGACTGTGACGGACGAACCTCAACGGGAAGATGATTCCAGGAGAGGGAGGGGCTGGAAGGAGCTCCATAATGTGAACAAAGTGGATTGAAGGGAAGCTGGAGGATTGGACGGGGAGACAGAGGGAGAAGGACGGGGGTTGATTAAAAATGCAAGTGGGTCAGGAATGAGAAGGTGAGAGAGATGTAGTTATCAGGATGGATGGATGGATTGGGAGTAGAAGAGAGAGAACGAAGAGGGAGAGAAAAGATAAGGGTTAAAACAGCGAAGGGTGGATAGATCGCACAGGTGCATTGGTACCCCGATGAGATGACCTTTCCCTCGGTGAAACAATAGTTCACACACACACACACATTTATTACAGATTCATGAGCACCAACATGCCCCCCCCCCCACACAACCCTCACCAAGACATGCTAAAGGTCAAGTTCATCTGATTTAGTCTTCATCCATCCCCCTGCATCGTCTCCGGGGGCAACAGCACTAACACGTTCAGTGTGTTGCAGCAGACAAAACAAATGTGTGTGTGTGTGTGTGTCACAGCTAGATGAATATATGCATAATTGTTTACCTGGACTGTCAATCAATCATCACTGACATCCACAGATGGGATTATGACCCGAGCTTGTTGCTGGAGTCATTGCTTGCATTGTTATTATTATTATTATTATTATTATTATTATTATTATTATTATTATTATTATTATTGTTATTATTATTATTATTATTGTTATTATTATTATTATTATTGTTAATATTATTATTATTACTTCATTCATTGTCTACCGCTTACCCCTTACCGGGGTCGTGGGGAGACTGGAGCCTATCCCAGTATCATAGGGCGAGAGGCAGGGGACACCCTGGACAGGATGCCAGTCTATATTATTATTATAATTATTATTATTATTATTCATTCATTCATTCATTCATTGTCTACCGCTTTATCCCTTCCCGGGGTCGCGGGGAGACTGGAGCCTATCCCAGTATCATAGGGAGAGAGGCAGGGGACACCCTGGACAGGATGCCAGTCTATATTATTATTATAATTATTTTTATTATTCATTCATTCATTGTCTACCGCTTTATCCCTTACCGGGGTCGTGGGGAGACTGGAGCCTATCCCAGTATCATAGGGAGAGAGGCAGGGGACACCCTGGACAGGACGCCAGTCTATAATATTATTATTATTATTTGACAGTTAATATTCATTCTTGGTTCAACTTTGACTTGTTTAGCGTTTCCTCTTTTTTTTTTTACTTTTTGCGAGTATTTCCTGATTCACAAAATACATATTTGGTTCTTTCATGATATAGAAATATTTTAACTAAATAAATATACAAGAAAAAATGTACAATAATATTTCGCTGTTTGAAATAATGACTTGGTATGTTTACATTGTGTATGTAGCTCTACTTCATGACAGAAGCAAAACTAACATCGAAAATTGATCGAACAGACCTTATTATAAACCTTGTTTGGGCTTGGTTTGCCACTGACCACTGCAGAGAGGAGAGACCACCACGAGACCAGGAGGTCATCTTGTCATGACGAGATCTCTTTTGTTGACCTGGTCTCATCTCTTACTTCTGCAGCTCCACTCCTGGTTGTCATGGAGATACGGAGGAAGCGGGAGTGGAAAAGGGCAGAAGTGGGACTGTCGACGTCACATGGGTCACCTGATCCTAGATGCTTCGATGGGACGAATCCCCCTGGGTGACCCCAACATGGTGAATAACTCGTTTTTAATATTAAACCGTATTTTTGTTGTTCATGTAGAAGCGACACCAGCGAAAACGGAAAAGGGTTCCAGTGAAAGATGCCGCCTTGTGGCCACAAAGCGTAACTGTAATATTTAGAGAAATGCGTTTATTATTAAATTCCCCTTATTAAGCAAGTATTATGATAAACATTTGTGTTTGTGTGTTTTATGGAATCCCATATTTAAGTGGAGAATGGTTTCATCGAAGTGACACAAACAATTGAAGCAGATACTGAACATAAAGGAAATAAGAATTGTTATCTTGATCTTTTTAGTATATATTTTTTAAATATAATTTATATATAAATTACTTACTTGCAAAATCTTTTCAACAAACAAAGCGTCCATGTGTTGTAAGTCAATGAATAACAACCTAAATAGATACGTCCATGAGGGACTTTATATCATTTATAATGATCACAACATGGTCATTTAATGTCAATATTCCAATGGAGTCTTCCATAATAAATAAACAGACAATGTGAAGTTTTCTGAATGCTAATGATGTATAACCCTGACTCTCTCTCTCTCTCTCTCAAACATTCACACACACACACACACACACACTCACACACCCACACACACAGCTGGAGGTGGCTCAGAGCTCCTGGTTGAGGGTGGACGCTCAGAGCTCACGGCGTCCGGTCAGACACTTCCAGCCGTGATGGACGACGTAAAATTAACACCTTGAAGGTAAGAAATAAAATATTCATTGACCTTTTTTTTATTTTATACCATGAAGATCTGTGTTATATTTCGCTGTCGCCTTTTTTCCATGGAGGCTCTTCTAAGTGTGCATACCTGATATTTGTTGTACGGACATGATCATTTTAGATTGTTTTTTTTTTCCAATTATGCTTAGTATTTGTAAAAAACACTTCATATCTCAAAAAATATATTTCTGTAATAAAATAAAAATAAAGTAGTAAAACAATAATTGTTTGAACGTCATAATTCCTCATTTCTGTTTCTAAAATAAAATTCTAAAAACAGAGCATTCATCAAAAAATACACATATATTTTAATTTACATTTATCCACTTTTCTTAAATAAACTTGATTCATTTGAAGTGACCAAAAATGGAATAAATAAATGTTGACAGATTTATTAACGTTTATGATTATTTATTTATTTTATTCCCCAGCAAAGCGTCTAGCTGGGATCGCACCTTTTAGTGAAGACATGATCCTTTTTATCATCATTATTTGGGGTCATCTATCTTTATCAGCCTCTTTGGGTTTGATTGATATGATTTTTTGGATGAACCTTGTTTCTCCTGCAGTCCATATTGGTGATCGTCAAGACACACATATGCCGTGCGAAGATATATATATATATGAGGAAAAAGGTGCCTTTATATCAGATTGTTTTAATGTTTTTAAATAGAATCGGAAACTGATATTTTACTGCTAATTGGGGGCAGGAGCGGAGTGAAAATACAATGTTATTCTATTCTATGTTAATCTTAGGATTCTTTAACCTTCATTTGTTTAAAAAAAATTAAAAACAGAATCAAGCACAGTGAAAATACAGTAAAAGGATATTTCTAGCACATTTATCTTGATGTTATTAGATGGATAGATAGATAGATCCTTCTGGAGATCTCTTTCGGGCAATTGTTTTTCCAGCTCACAGCAACACAGACGATAGATTCATAAAACAAAAACAAACCAATCTTCCTCCCTCTTTGCACTTGATGGATCTACTGACTCCTTTAAGAAACATCTTAAGATGTTTCTATTTGTTCAGGCTTTTTCTTGATTTTTTGGAACTCCTGTTGTGTTATCAGTTTTATCTTGATCTTTAAAGTATATATTTTATTGAATATTGTTTTGATTGTTTAAGCGCTTTGTGACCCTGGTCTGGAAAAGCGCTATACAAATGAACATTACTTACTTACTTACTTACTTACTATATCTACTGACTCCTTCCAGAAACATTTTAAGACTTTATTCGTTCAGGCTTTTCCCTGATTTTCTGGGACACCTGTGTTTTTCTCTGTGTTATCTTGATCTTTTTAGTATTTTTAAGTTGTTTTTTTTTTGTATTGTTTAAGCGCTTTGTGACCCTGGTCTAGAAAAGCGCTGTATAAATACAAATTACTTACTTAAATTACTTTCTATATAAGTAAGTAAGTAAGTAAGTAATTTGTATTTGTATAGCGCTTTTCCAGACCAGGGTCACAAAGCGCTTAAACAATCACAACAATATTCAATAAAGTATATACTTTAAAGGTCAAGATAACACTGATAACACAACAGATATAAAGAAAGTGCAAGATGACATTAGATTGAACTTTTTCACAATATATTTTGGCCTTTTCTCTCTTTGCTTGATGGCCCCTCGTGAAAGTCACTGTATAAAATGTGGCCCCTGAGGAAACTGAACTGTCCTCCTCAGCCTTTTTTTATGAGTTTTTGCCAAAACAGTTGTAGTTGCGCCAGTTCCCGTTTGAACCTGAGGGGGGCGCGCTTACCCGGATTACCACTCGCCTTGTATTCTCGCTCAGACTAGCAGCCACCATGGGGAGCTAGGAGCGAGCGAGGCTTGTTTTCTCTCTTCATTTAAGCCGAGGAAAAGCATCCCTATGCCGCCTTTCGGAGCACACAGTTCTCGCCGGTATCCCCAATGCTGTGGAGTACGGGGGACGGGCTTCCAGAGACGGTAGGGGCCAATTCGTTGAGCGAAAACAACGGGGACGCGAACGCACCTCTGGAAGCTAAGCTAGCTAACCTAAAAAAAAAAAAAACCTAGCTAGCTAGGAGCGACTGGAAAACGTGCCGTCGCTTTTTTTTCTGGTCGTGCTCGCTTTGTGGAGCCGGTGTCGAGGAGCCGCTCGTCGGGGGTCGTGGGGAGAGAACCGGGTTGAAGTTCCCCGCGTGGAAAAAAACACCGAAAAGTGTCCCCAAAGTTGCGAAGTGTGGAAGTGTTTTTGTGCGCAGGCCTCTTGTGTGGTTGTAGAGTTGTGTACCCATCCCCCCCCCAGTCTCTGCAGGCCAAGATGAATGAGATTCTCACTTCAAAGCCGCTGCTAACAGGGGCCAACTTTTAGTCCCCAACACGTCCTCCTGCCCCGGGATTCTTGAGTCCAGTCAACGTATCTCTGCCTCCATTGTTTTGTTTTTAAACTTCGACTCCATACCTGGGGTTCGGAGTCTGGAGTTCGAGCCGTCGAACCTGGACTCGGCTGTGAACTTGAACTTTTTTTTTTCCCCAAAATGTTTCTCTCTCTCTCTTGACACAAGACTCAAAAGTGTGGCCCTTTTTTGACGGCATCTATGTGGCCCCTCGTGACGTCATGTAGAAACTAATAATTGTTAAGTTATTTCTATTATTCATTACTAGTCTTCATTTTTGCGAGTATTTATTGCCCCTTAAAATATTTAGATTGTATCATCTTGTTCTTTCTCTTTATTTCTCTTTGTTCTCATTTTATTTTTATTTATTTTTAATGAACAATTGCTGTATTTGCTGTGGCTATTGGAAAAAAACAATTTCCAGAAGGAGACCTCCTGAGGGATCAGTAAAGTTTTACCTTACCTTAGATGCTGGATTACATTTATAAAGATAGATAGACAGATACTTAGATATTTAATAATCCTCTGGACGAGAATATAATTTGTCCAGTAGCAATAATACATCCAAACAAACATGCGTAAATACTTGGAAAAAGAATCGATACATACGTCAAATATAAGTAAGTACGTAATTTTTATTTGTATAGCGCTTTTCCAGACCAGGGTCACAAAGCGCTTAAACAATCAAAACAATATTCAATAAAGTATATACTTTAAAGGTCAAGATAAAACTGATAACACAACAGGAGTTCCAGAAAATCAAGGAAAATCCTGAACAAATAAAAACTTGTTAAGACAGATACTTAGATATTTATTAATCCTCTGGACGAGAATATATTTTGTCCAGTAGCAATAATACATCCAAACAAACGTGCGTAAATACTTGGAAAAACAATCAATATATACGTCAAATATGACATTGAAATACGCAAAGTTAATAATCTTAGCATATTTAGCTTGATTTTATTAATTTGTTTTTGCTTTATGGCCCCTCAAGACAGTTTCTGAAACCATTTAATTGCCCCAAAAAAACTGGTCGAACACATCTTGCGTTACTAGAATTCCTAAATGGTTAAAGGGTTATTTCACCTAACTTTAAACTCGACTCTTTTCCTACTCGCCCTCGTTTCGAACTTAAGGTTGGGATTGTTTTCAGAGAGATTCGTTCCTTTTTAGAGTTAAAATGCAATATTGTAATTATTAATAATGCTCTTTTACTTCGTCCGAAAAGACACTCGCAAACATCTATATACTGCTCGTCTGTAAGGTTGTGTAATAAAGCCTCAACAATAAAAAATAATTAAATTATTTCAACATTTCAAAACGTTACAGACGAGCATTATGGAGGTAATTTGATGTTTTTGAGTGGTTTTTTTTTGGACAAAGAAAGTTGAGCACTGTTCGTGACTGTTATATGTACATGGATTTCTGCCCGTAACTCCCAAAATATACGGATTACTCTAAAAATAATCCCTCGGTTGGCGTGAGGACGAGTAGAAAATTGTTGAAAATTGTGGACTATCTCTTTAACAACCCTCTAGCTTTTTATCTTATAGCCGTCATAAAACAATCGTCGTACACTTCCTAAAAGTCGTCACTTCAAAGTACTTCTGCTGGTTATGCAACAAGGAGTTTATTGGAAATACTGATACTCTCATTGAAGAATAGTCTTAATTAATGTTCCATAAATATCTGCAGAAAAAAGATTGAATTCCTCTTTTATTATGTTTAAACGTGTGTATCATGAGGTTGATGCACATAAGAAAAACTCTTAAGGACTACATGGTTTAAGTCGGTTTTCATTTTAAACAATGTCCTAATGTCCCACGTTAAACCCTGAACTATTCCTGAAGCAACAATCGGAACTAACTGGATTCTTGGCTTTTGTTTTCCACATTATATCAATATTAGAACCAAAACTAGTACAAATAATCTCTTTTAACGGTGGATATTGGTAACTTTGGGTTGGCTTATTTACTTTAGGTAAGAACGGATTCCTAATTCCAAACGAATGAAGCCTTTAGAAACGAGTGTGTGACTAGTACCGTATGCGCGCCAGTACTAGGACGTTCAAGTTGTATCTCATCGATGCCTGAAGTATTTGTAATGCTTACGTTTATCCTTTTCTTTTACAGGGTGAATCGCTTTTCTGCAAAATTTGTGCCCGAGGCGAGAGTCTGACCTCTGCCTTGTGCAACCAGAGACATGAGTGTAGTCAGAGACTTGCATGGGTACAGGGGTGGCGGCGGCGGGGTGGTGACCTCGCTCGGCGGCCCTGCCCATTTCACCGAGGATGCCCCACGGCCGCCTGTACCTGGCGAGGAGGGGTCTGACGTGGACCCTCCTGGTCAGCTGGCCAACACCCGTCCAAACACTTTCTCCCTAACCCATGGCTTCCCTCTGCTCTCCTTGTCCTCTAAAATCGGGGATGCGTCGAGTTACACGCCCTCGTCTTCGTCGGCGACCCCTCGTCGCCCCGACCTGGACCTGGGTTACGAACCGGAGGGCTCGGCGTCTCCGACTCCACCTTACCTGAAGTGGGCCGAGTCGCTTCACTCTCTTCTGGACGACCAGGAAGGGATCCAGCTGTTCAGAAATTTCCTGTGCCAGGAAGGTTGCGCGGACCTACTGGACTTCTGGTTTGCCTGCTCTGGCTTCAGGAAGACGAGCCAGGAGAAGAGGGTCAAGCTGGCCAAAGCCATCTACAGGAAGTACATCGTGGACGGAGGTGGCATCGTCTCCAAGCAGATCAAACCGGCCACCAAAAGTTTCATCCGAGACTGCGTGGGGCGACCGCATCCCGACCCTGCCATGTTCGAACAGGTAATTTGTGACATAGAAATAATGTTGTTCTTTTGAGTTAAATATTTCTTCCCAGTTGTTTTTTTATGAGAATTGCTTTATAAAATATCCTTGACTGTTGGTTCCCTCTTGCGTAACCTAAAGACATCTGTGTTTTATGGTTTTAACTGGCCATGGGAGCCGATGAAAATCTAGCTACGTTTTTACAAGCCGATCTCTGATGTTGGCGATGCTAAGTCTAGCTGGATCTGTTGCTCACAAGACCTTATCGTCCCCTATGGCTCGGGTCAAAGGCCTCTTAGCATTGTCCTTCATTTTTGTTAACGTATTCCCTGTATTCTATTGACAAAGATGCAATTTGTGTTTAAAAAAACCTCTGGTCAATGAGTTTTTGAAGTGCAAGCAACCATTTCTGTGGAGAGATGAACACAAAGGAAGTCTGGTTATTGAACGAAAATGCTCGAGATGGTATAATTTCCACAGTTGAAAGCCTTGTTGTGTCATCTGTGTTTCATCAGCAAATCCATCTGTTGACTTGACTCACATCTGGCTCGAGGGCTCAACAGAAGTTTCTCTGCCAAATGTTTCAATAACTTTGTTTTTTTTGTGAGGAACAAATAAATTAACATTGAAGTTTTATTGTAACTATAGTTCATTGCCTAAAAAGAC
Source organism: Callionymus lyra (assembly GCF_982586985.1). NCBI lineage: Eukaryota > Metazoa > Chordata > Actinopteri > Syngnathiformes > Callionymidae > Callionymus > Callionymus lyra. The sequence continues at coordinate 44,496,301 of NC_141818.1, read as the reverse complement.
CGACATATTTAACTCTGCCAAAGGAGTTTATATTCTTTTAGGTGGAAAGTTGTCCTGTAAACAACATAAACCTTACAAACTTGATTCGATTTTGATGGTGATCCAGGTTTTTTTTTTGACCGATTTGTCATCCACTTGTGTGACTTCAAACCACTGGAATATTGCATATAATTCAAAGTTCAGAAGTATAAAAAAAATACTAAATAAGTCACTAAATAATACTACTTTTATGCGGCAGTGGTGACGAGATGTGTATTTGTTTGTCGTATTGTTGGAGTTTTGATTATTTTGAAGTATTTGATCTGATGTCACTGGTAGTCTTGTGGTTGTGGTTCTGTATATCGACCCTGGTTTGGTTCCTTCGTGCGCCAAATAAAAAATGTGTTGTGCATATAACTGCCAATTGAATTATTGAATTTAGAAATATCTTTTATAATGATTGTTAATTTGCGTATTCAAAAAAGTTAGAAATTTAACTGGTAAAGTTGTGACGTGTGTAAATTAACAGTTTAAAGTTATACCATCATTTAAGTTATAATACAATTGATGTATATTTTTAAATAAGGAAGCAAATTGCGGGGTTTTTTGTTTGTATGTGTTGCATGGGTTTACTCCGGGCACTCCGGTTTCCTCCCACAGTCAAAACATACAGAGGTTGATTCGGAACTTGTCACTAGGTATGAGTGTGTGTGTCTGGCCTCCTGTCCAGGGTGTCCCCTGCTTCTCCCCCGAATAAACAAGTATAAACTCCAACCCGCCCGCAGCCCTTATAAGGGAATAAGCGATAAAAAATGAATGAATGAATAAATAATGAAAATGTCCTTTTTATGACAGACAATTATTCAAACATGAAAAAAAACGATTGTAAAACATTTATGTTGACAAGAACTTCACCCCATTGGTATCATTATCATTACATTAGTATTATTATCATTACATTAGTATCATCTCCCCCAAAAAAATTCTCCATGTTTTTTATTGCATAAGAAATGTAATTGTACATTTTAGTTTAAAATTTGAAATTATTATTTTCATAATCTGCTTAAAGAGCACTTGGGAGTCAATATGGCAAAATAACACCTAGACTGGACTTTCTAGGAAGTGAAAAGTTGTCACACACATGGTTCTTTATTGACTCTTAACTTGATATTCTGTTCATTCCAGGCCCAGACAGAGATCCAGGCCATGATGGAGGAGAATACCTACCCTTTATTTCTGAAGTCGGACCTCTACCTGGAGTTCACACGGACGGGAGGAGAAAGCCCCAAGCCCAACCCGAGTGACCAGAGTCCTTCGTCGGGTCCCTCAAAGCCTGGACCAGGATATCTGCCCACACTGGCTGAAGATGAGGAGTGGAGGTGAGCGTTTGAAAATTACTAAATATTATTATTTTGAGCTTAAGTGCAACTCCGGCCTAGTAACTGCACGTTTATACATAAAAAAAATGTTTAAATGCATAAAAACATCATTTTCAATTTGCTAATAATTGACAAAACAAAACATGTGCAGCGACTCTTATCTTTTAATATGAAGCAGCAAATGACCTATAAACCACTGGAAGAGTGACAATGAATGACATCCCATCATGAGACTCGACACGACAGCATCGCAACATTCATGTCAATGAGTGGTTGGAGCAAAACCTTTTATTCGGGATAGATTTTTAAAAATATATGGTTTGAACGAGCAATTTTAAATAACTTCCTCTGTTCCACCTCGAACACACCTCTAAAGCTATAAGTCAATACTTTTCTAACAAGAACGTGAGCAACTATGGCTGAGCGATTATGGAGAATAATCTTATTTGTTTTCTCAAAGTTCAGATTTAATATGTAATTTCTTTTTCTTTAATCTGAGGATTCATGGTTATATATTATTGATTATCTTTGTCCTTGTTTTCATTCATTTCTTCGCTTATACAATGAAGAGTTAATGTTACAATACAATGTATTTATTTGATTGTTAAGATAAAGGCAAACAAAGCATACATTGAAATAAAATGGAGTCGGTTTATTTAGTTACTTTAAATACAGTTGTAAACGCACATAATATAAATTTTGTAAACATTGAAACGTTCTGTAAACGTGTTTACTTCAGTTGATAATAAATCAGACAAACCTAATGGCAAAATAAACTGAAGTGCAAACACTGTCAGACATTCTGCCTTTTTCTTCCAGCTTGCACACTTGTGCACGGTTTTGTAAGTTGTAAATGTATATATATATATATATATATATAAATATATATATATATATACACTTATGTAAACGCACTAGGGCTGCACGATTCTGAACAAAATAAGAATCACAATTTTTTTTGCAGAGAATTGAAATCACGTTTTTTTCTCAATCTAATTTTTTATTTTTTACAGAACTGTTGCATAATTTTAACAATAATCCTTTTTGAACTATATTTAAGTGTAGCATGTGTAAAGGTGACGAGAGAGGTAAAAGACAACATTTCCCATGATGACATGATAGTTGATATATTTTATACAGCCAGCTCGAGGTCGTTTTTTCGCTTTTACAGCTTCGGCAAACGTCATATTTCAGTTTATGGTGACGTTTTAGGTGGTTGTATAAGTTTGTTACCTTGCGGTGCTGCTTCTGAAGCATAACACTGTTTGCGAGTTACATTGTTTTAGTTTGTATCGCCTTCTTTGAATCCAACTGCTCTCATTTTCTCCGCCGCGATCACTTGTTGATGGTGGGTGCTTGTAAGGGAGCGCTTGTTTTGTTGCAGGTGACATCTTGGATGAAAATGCTGTACAATTTTATTTTTTTTATTATTATATAGGAATCAAGATCGTGATTTAAAACGATTAATCGTGCACCCAACACCCAAATGATGGAAAACCCACAGAGAATTGCATTTGACTGGGTTTTTAGCTTAAAGATGATCTATTCTGCTGTCCAAGGAAATGGAAAAAAGAGATGTTGCACTTGTTATTATTTAGTCTTAGCTGTGGCGTTAGAAACGACTTAAAAATAATACAAAGCTTTCAGAGGTTATAAAAGCAGATGCCTCGAATTTTGAAAAGATTTTCTTTCTAATCCAGCTGTTTTTTTTCCTTTATGAGGTAGACATCTTTTTGATCTATTTGAATAATGTTAAAACAATGGTTATATTCCGTTGCAGCATAACTGTGTACTTTTCTTTTTCAATTTATCTGGTGTTGCTTGTATTATTATATCATTCGCATCATCCTGCATGTCTTTAGGCCTTATCAATGATATAATGTGGGTATTTTTACACAACAACTTGCCAGTGTAGATATAACCTCAATAATATCGCCTCAAATGGATGTTAATTTGTGCAAAGATCAAGTTTGTGCGTAATCCAAGTCAACCAAAGGTCAAACAGAAATGTATGCAGGTGTGGACGAACATTTATTATATTAAAAGCATGAATTTTGACCATTTTAACAAAAAGTCTGATCATCTTAAAGTGCACATTGGGACTCGTTGCACACTAAAAGTAAAACGTATCTAAACTTTTCCAGAAGAACAAAGATGATGGAAAGAAAACATTTTTATTGACAAATATATTTATTATTATTATTATTATTAAATATTTTTAGATTTTTGCGTTTTACTATTGTTGTAGTTGTTGTATCTTTACTCACGCCAACAGTTAAATGTAAAAATGTGAGATGTGATTCCTTGTTTCTGTTAACATCCATATCATATTGACAGTTTAATAGCAAACTTTGCAAAACATAATTGTTCTTTAATGGTTCTCCACACCTTGACCTTCAATTAGACTTTTGAAGTTCTTCAGTGTTTGTGTACGTCTAATAAAATAAATGTGTCTCGTCAGGTGTGGAGGAGGAACAAGGGAATCGGAGCCGGAGAAGACGGACGAAGAATGTGGCGACACACCAGCCAGCCGACTTACCCACAGTCTGCTGATGCAAACGGTTCCACAGAGAACCACGTCCAGCAGGAGAAGACAGGACACCAGGGAGTACAGGTGAGTGCCACGATAGCTTGTGCGGTTTTATTTTCATCTTCTTTTTTTTGTAGTATAGTAGTATGTTAGTATAGCGCTTTTTTTCTGTGTAACGTAGACTTTTCTTTTGTGTGCAGTAGCGTCAAATCTAAATGTCTTTGTTTTCGAACAAAAAGTATTTGTTTAATTAGTTTTATATTTTACCAAAAAAAGGTTTTACATTTTTGTGTACTCTCTGTTCTAGACCATGGAGGGAACCGGTAAATCCATACTACGCAAACATGGGCTACGCTCGCGCTCCGGCCACCAGCGCTAACGACAGCGAGCAGCAGAGCATGTCGAGTGACGCGGACACCATGTCTCTGACTGACAGCAGTGTGTAAGTTGTCCGGCAAACCTCCGATTATTCTTCTGGTGGGTCTTTTATTCAAACTCTTCCTTTCTCCGCAGGGATGGCATTCCTCCATACAGGTATCGGAAGCAACATCGAAAAGAGATGCAAGAAAGTGCCAAAGCTAACGGACGTGTGCCCCTACCTCATATACCTGTAGGTTATACTATAATTTCTACGGCAGCGACGTACGTGTCGGTATGAGCGACGGGTCATAACCACGTCCATGTCTTTGCAGCGTACGTATCGCATGCCAAAGGACATTCACGTTGAGCCGGAGAGATTTGCAGCGGAGCTCATCAGCAGGCTGGAGACGGTCCTCCGGGAGCGGGAGGCGCAGGAACGTCTGGAAGAGAGGCTGAAAAGAGTTCGACTGGTGAGTCGAGCCGATGCTCGTACGCGCTTATTACCTCTGCCAAGGAGTGGTAAACGGATTAAGTATAAAAACGGATGTACGGATTTCAACGAAGCGTAGATAAATGGAATGATGTAGAATATTGTGGTGGCGTTTCTGATTCACCTGTTTTAAGTTTTCCGGTTAAAACTATAGAACTTGATTCGTCTACTTTAATGACCAAACTAAATGATGAAAGATGCTTTTTCACTGGAACACAGTGGTTAACACTCATGCATGTAAGGTAAGGTAAGGTAAAACTTTATTGATCCCACAGGAGGTCTCCTTCGGGAAATTGTTTGGCACCAACTTTAGTCCCACTTAGTGAGATTTAAACATGTTTTTCTATAATCGTAAAGATAAATCTAAAGTCATAAAATCAGCTCCTTGGCAGAGGTATTCATGGTTTTGTTGTTTCAGTTGCTCAAAGAAAGAAAGAAAGACAAAAAAAAGCGCCTCCTTGTATTTTTAAAGTTGTCATGTTTTCATATCTTTATCAGGAGGAGGAAGGCGACGACGCTGACGTCTCCGTGACGACATCGCTGTCCACCCACAGTCTGGCACTTCCTCTCCCCTCCTCCTTCCCGCCTCTCTACGGAGCTCATTATTCAGAGACCACTGCGAACTCTGCGACGGCGGCCACCTACGGTGGTCTCGTTGCCATGGCGGAGTCCCTGGACGACGACCCGGAATCAATATTGGATGAGCATGTGCAGCGCGTGATGAAAACACCCGGCTGCCAGTCGCCCGGGGCGGTCAACAGCACCTTAGGAGGAGGCGGTCGTCACACTCCCCCGAAATCCTCACGTTCGCCTGATGGTGGCGTCACACAGCCCCACCACGCCCTACACAGAGGGCCCGGGCATGCTCTCCCTGCAGCAGGGGTCAGAGGTAACGGCACTGTTCTCAATTCTAACTGCATTATTGTTTTTATTTTTTAATGGGTGCTTGTAATAATGTCGCAATAGTAAATCCATAACTTGCTTACTTACATATTCCTGTGTCTCAGGTGTGCACCACCACAAACCGCTGTACCACCACAGAGGAAGAGAAGGGCAGGAAGACCCAGGGTCCAGGTCTCAGCAGAACTTCATTTGGAACGGCGAGCAGACCAATCAGTACCCCGGGAGAAGTCGGAACTATGCAGACGGAGCTGGTTCCAGTACAATCGAGGGGATGGGCTACAGGTTGGTTCACCTGGAGTCTTTAACATTTTTAAATTGTGTATTGAGTCTTCTGAATGAGTGCTTGTGATTAGTAAGTAAGTCATTTTTATTTATAAAACACTTTTCGCAAACCAGGGTCATGAAGCGCTTAAACAACAAAGACAATACTCGGTTATAAATAAATACAAATAGAAAACTTTAGACCAAGAAAACATAGTGACAAATACAGCAGCAACAAGATCATTAAGAAAAAAAACCTGCACAAATAAAAAGTTCTTAAGATGTTTCTTGAAGGAGTCAGTAGATCATCAAACACAGAGATGGTTCCAAAGCTTATGAGCAACAGTCTGGAAGGATTTCTCTCCTCTGGTCCTGAAGCTTGTTCAGGAACCATCAGTAGATTCTGATCCACAGACCTCAGAGCCCGAGCTGGGGTGTAAGGCTGGATCGGATCACTGATGGAAGGTCTGACCATGAATAGATCTGAAAGTAAGAACCCGAATTTTAAAATGGATCCTGAAAGGAACTTGAAGCCAATGCAGAGTTTTAAGGATCGGAGAAATGTAAGTTCTTCTACTAGAGCGGCTCAGAATTCTTGCTGCAGAGTTTTGTATTAATTGCAGTGGAGACAGATCCTTCTTGTTTAGACACCAAAATAAACTGTTACAATAGTCTAAATGAGAAGACACAAACGCATGGATTACACCATCGTGTCATATCACAACAGGTGACCTCGAGTGACCTTTAAATATAAAATGCGTTATTATTAATTATTCTGTTCATTTAACGGAAAATAAATTAAAAAATATCAGCCACTAGAACAGCTACCTTAATAAAAGTTAAAATATTCTATCCAAATTTACCGAGCCACAGTAATATTCATTCCTTAAATGTGTTAATTTCCGAAAATGTTATGTGACTTCCAGTCTTGGCTCAATGTTAGCAGCGGTTTAAGAAATCTAAAAATGCAGAATGTTTGACATTGAGATGGGAATGTCGTATGGACCTTTCAAGTAGGTGTTGACCTTTTATTTTCCGCTCCCTCGCGTGTTTACAGCAGCAAAGGAAGCACACTTTCACGGCGAGGCAAGAAGACCGCAGAGTCACCTGGTAAAGGGGACGAGTGCGGCAGAGTTCTGGAAGCACCCGTGCAAATGGAGGATCTGGAAAGGAACCAAAAGATCATGCAATGGATGATGGATGGAGACAGACAAAGGAAGAGCTCCCATGGGTGAGTCTTTATTTTCTGCCTCATCATGATACAGAGACCTATAATGCAGTTTTTTGTTTGGATTTTAAATGATTCGATACTCAATCCAAAAGTTACTTTAACTCCCCCTGACATTCCTGCCTTTCGTATTTCAGCAGCAGCACCAGCAGTTCCAGGAGAACCGGACCCAGCAGCGAGTCGCCACGACCAACTTCTGTGGAGCGACCAGGCGCCGTGCACCCCTGGGTGTCCGCTCAGCTGCGCAACAACCCCTCATCTGTCACCGCAGCCATCCCGTCCCTTCCATCCTCCACCCAGGTACAGCCCTCCCATCCCTTCATCCAGGACCCCGCCATGCCCCCCAACCCTGCTCCGAACCCACTCACCCAGCTGGAGGAGGCTAGGAGGCGGCTAGAGGAGGAGAGGAGGAGGTCGGCACTACAAGCTAAGCAGAGGTAGGCGATGGCTTTTCATGGCTATAGTTAATGTGTGTAGTTGAGCTACTTCTAAGAACCTCTTCTCCTCTTGTCAGGCACAAACCTGGGAAGCGTATCTTGTGCGAGAACATGACGGTCGCCTACTACTTCTGCGGGGAGCCGATACCATACCGAACGTCAGTCAAAGGCCGTGTCGTGACTTTGGGCCAGTTCAAGGAGCTGCTTACCAAAAAGGGCCAGTACAGGTAAGAGAAACCAACTTAACCAGGTTGACACTTAAGAGCTCTTGCATACATTGGACTCACATCCAGGTGACAAATATGGTCCAAACATTGTTCCCCTGACATCGATCCGTCACAAAAGGACATGATTTTAAGTATCCTGTGAGCCAGTTGAAATTACAGCCGCACTGTATCATAGTCACGCTTTCAATTTTTCTACTGCCATGACTGTTAGTAAATGTGATGCTTTGCACCATAACAATCGGAGTCTGGTCTAAGGAGCCGAGTGATGCCATGTAGCTTTGCTGAGTGATGCTACGAAGCCTCGCAGAGTGATGCTACGAAGCTTGCCCAGTGATGCTACGAAACCTCGCAGAGTGATGCTACGAAGCGTCGCCGAGTGATGCCATGTAGCTTTGCTGAGTGATGCTACGAAACCTCGCAGAGTGATACTACGAAGCGTCGCCGAGTGATGCTACGAAGCGTCGCCGAGTGATTCTACGAAGCCTCGCCCAGTGATGCTACGAAGCCCCGCCAGGTGATGCTACGAAGCCTCGCCAAGTGATGCTACGAAGCCTCGCACAGTGATGCTACGAAACATCGCCGAGTGATGCTGCGAAGCCTCGCCCAGTGATGCTACGAAGCCTTGCCGAGTGATGCTACGAAGCCTCGCACAGTGATGCTACGAAGCCTCGCACAGTGATGCTACGAAACATCGCCTGGAGATGCTGCGAAGCCTCGCCAGGTGATGCTACGAAGCCTCGCCGAGTGATGCTACGAAGCCTCGCCGAGTGATGCTACGAAGCCTCTCCCAGTGATGCTACGAAGCCCCTCCCAGTGATGCTACGAAGCCTCTCCCAGTGATGCTACGAAGCCTCTCCCAGTGATGCTACGAAGCCTCTCCCAGTGATGCTACGAAGCCTCTCCCAGTGATGCTACGAAGCCTCTCCCAGTGATGCTACGAAGCCTCGCCCAGAGATGCTACGAAGCCTCGCCCAGTGATGCTACGAAGCCTCGCCCAGTGATGCTACGAAGCCTCTCGCAGTGATGCTACGAAGCCTCTCCCAGTGATGCTACGAAGCCTCTCCCAGTGATGCTACGAAGCCTCTCCCAGTGATGCTACGAAGCCTCTCGCAGTGATGCTACGAAGCCTCTCCCAGTGATGCTACGAAGCCTCTCGCAGTGATGCTACGAAGCCTTGCCCAGAGATGCTGCGAGGCCTCGCCGAGTGAAAACATTTTGACGTATTTTTAAGCGGTGTACCACATAAAATCTTTTACAGGTCATAAAATGCAACCAGAAATGGTCTCTTAAGACGAGCCGGATTATAAGGCCCACTGTTGATTTCAGTCCAACAAATGTTCTCTGGAGCCGTCAAGACTTGCTGCTGGAGAACAGCTGGAACAAATCTTTTAGATTGAAAAATGTTGTTACCATAACATAGCCTTCCTCTTAATTAATCATAACTGTTTTAGCTTTTTAATGTCACATAGTGCGGCTTTCCAGCATCAGGACCAACTAACAAATGTCTTTACCGTCCAGGTTCTACTTCAAGAAAGTGAGCGACGAGTTCGACTGTGGCGTCGTGTTCGAGGAGGTCCGGGACGACGACGCCATCTTGCCCATCTTTGAGGAGAAGATAATCGGAAAGGTGGAGAAGGTCGACTGAAAATTTTCAACGTTTTAATTTTCGCGGGGAACAGGAAGATCAAGTGAAGGATGAGCGGGTGAATGAGCGGAGACGTCGGTTTGGACTGAAGCTCGAGCGAAAGCAAGTAGAGGGATGGAAGAAGCAAAGTGCGACGGAAGGTAGACTGAGCTGCATGATAGAAGCTCACGAAAGTGGTGGTTGTTTTTTAGTGAGTATCTGGAATCATTTGCCTGGGTTCAACACACACGAAGCAACGAAACATCTTTGCCAGATCAAACAAGGTCGAAGGAAAGGCACGTCAACATTCACGCGTGTGCTGGTGGATCTTGACCGGGTCGTCTTCCATGGCGAGGGATGGAAAAAAACGGGTGAGAGGCTGACGGAAGTCTTCTGCTCTCGAGGAACTCTGTCCCTCGCAGACCATGCTGCTACATTACCACGGAAAACTGTCACAGGTGCTTGGGACATTAAAGAAAGCTGTTTTTAAAGATTTGCTGCCTTTTTTGCCGCCTCTGGTCCTCGTCCACCGGCGGCAAGATGAGAGAGCAGGGGATTATGGGAAGCGGACACAAAAGCTCTTTCCCTCAATTCCTAGATGTCATGTAGTGTTCTCAACCTCCAGACCACAGTTCTCTACATTACTTGTTTACCAAAGCTACATATTTTTGATAAGTATCCTAGCTACTTTTTATTTTGGATGTAAAGGCAGGTACTATTAACACAGGCTAGTTCATGTCTCATTTAATGTTGTTTGTTTGTTTTGAAGTTTGTCAATTCAGGACCTTCTTTTTCCTCGTCAGTCCCCAGTACCGTTTACCTCAAGTCACTTCACTTCTATCTCAGTAAAGGTGCCTGTTTTCCTGCCTGGCTAGTGCCGTTTCCAATATTTATTTTAAATTTCTTTTGTCGTGAGAGTGAAAGCCCATGCAGTGTGTACCAGAACCAGCCAAAGAGCATTATCATGTATGCCTGTGTAAGTCATCCGATTTCTCTTGTTTCTAACGAAGCTTGTCGTAAACATATCTTCTGTTTGTGCACGTTTATCTTTTGCCATCACATGCCCTGAAATATGATTTTTGTCACAGCCCGTTTTCACCGGCGATGCTGAAAACGGAGCTCCCACCTTTCAAACTGATAAAACGCCTAAAATAAGCTCATCTTACATTTCGAAGCTTTTTGGAATGTTTTTAAACACAAATTCAACTTTTAAAACGTCACAGATTTGTTTTTAAGTTCAAAAAAAGGGGGGGGGAAGGAGTGAATTATTAGTTTTAAAAAAACCAGCATATTTAAAATCACCAGAATTAAACGAATGTAAATCGAGACAAATCTATTGATTTGTATTTACAAAACGTGTGGATTTTTATAAATATTGTTTTTAATCACATTGACCAGTACGGCGTCAATATTTGAACGATCAAGTCAAACTTTGAACATGCGTGTCGACCTGCAATAACAATTTCTTTGACCCTGAATATTTTTTAAAAGTTCCAACTTTAGATCAATGAATATTTGGAAGCCAGGCGAGAGCGTAGGATTTATTGTCAAGCTTTATTTTGAATTCTTCCGAAAACCGATCAGTTGATTCTGAACGTGTTATTTGATAAAAAATACATGCTTGAATCGATGTACTGCCACAGTAGGTGAATGTATTTCCTAAAGTCTGGCACCTTTTTGTCGTAACATTTGATTCACTCCATTCACCAGATTCTCGGCGTTGTATCCGAGTGCCATCTTTATAAATGTTTCTCATTTGGGGGAAAAGAGGCGACGACTTGCTTATGTCGTTCAGTTTCGACGATACTGGGAATGTTTTCATCAACAGACCGGAATGTTCCACTTCAAACCCAGATTATGCCTTCATTACAAAATTATGTATTTGTTTATAAGAAAAAATGTGTTTAACTGCTATATAAGGAATGTTTTCCCAAATTAGTTATTTCAATGTTTTTTGTGCTAACCGCTTCAGCCCTTTTTTCTTTTTTTTACCCCCCCGACACCCTACAACAGCTGACCGAGTGGTAATTCTGTAAAGGAATGCAAATGTGTCAATTTGGTGTGAAACACAGTGCCTTTATCCTGTTTATCCTTTAAAAATATATGTTTATCGAACCAATCCATGCTTTTTAAGTTTTTATTTACAGTCCAGTTATATTTTCGGCTGCTGGCCTTTAATCTCACTTGGGTTCTGATCAATTCTCTGCTGTAAATATGTACATTACCATTTCATACATGTTCAGACTTGCAACACAAGGTCATGGTGTTTTTGTTTTTTTTTCCTTTTTTTTGTTTTTTTTTCAGAGTAAAACACCAAGATATCACTGTGCTGTTCCACTTGTACATTTCTTTTCAAAGGTACTTCATAATAAAGATGTTGAATAAGCAAGTGCTGATTTGTTTCAACTCATTCCTTGTTATATCTGAACGTTATTGGATTGGAAAAGGTGAAAGAAAAGAAGAAAATGAGATTTAAATGTTAAGTAAACTCTATCATTTTTCTTTTAAGAGTAATGTTTAAAAAAATACACCAATTAATACATAGATGCTCTGATTCATAAAATAATATACTAAATAGTAATTAGTGCTGTTGGAAAATCAACCTTTATTTTATAATGTAAAAATATTTTATATCTAAATTCTTTTTTTTAAATCATGTTTTATCCATGCCACAATATTTTATTTATTGCTATATTTGCTCTATGTCTTTGTAATCGGAAGCTGCTAAAAAGTTAATTCATCTCTAAGACTAATACAGTATATATATTATACATACTACATGATCAAAAACAGAAAAAATAAATAAATAGGGCGTCACGTAGAGAAACTGTTATAAAAATAACAACACGTATTTTCGGCGTTTTTTCATTGATTCATGTAGAAATTGTGTTTGACTATATCATTTATAAAAAAAATATATTCAAAAAGTTATTCCGAATGTTTACGTCGACCGTCATGTCAAAGTTCAAATCTGACGTCATCGTCCACAATACAAACCACATCCCGCGGGTCGAGAGTCGCTGACTGTCTTTGTTCTGGCTAGAAAAACTGTTTCCGTGAATATTTTCATTAACTAACAAAGATACCACCGCTAACGCACGGCGTCAAATATACGTTTTGAATAGAAAGTTGTAATTTTTCCAGCAAAGGTTTAAACACTGGTGAATGCTAAGTTAGCATGCTAGTTAGCTGACAAGGCTAGCTCCGTCCGCGGGGCTACTATGGATGCGCTCGGTGTGGTGGAGGATGAAGTGGCTCTGGAGGGTCTGGACGGGATCACTGTCTCAAGTCTGTGGATCAGACTCGGCAACAGGAAGCAACCATTTCCCCTCAAACTCGACGACAGCACGAAGGGGTTCATCTGGAGATACCTGGTGTCGAACACCGAGTTGAAGTTCTATAAACTGCCGGAGGAGAGACACGATGTTGTTCTGTTCGACAGGTGAGTTTGAAGCTTGGGTTACACCTGTCCAGGTAACACGTGCTCGAGAAAGAACCAAAATAAATGGCCTACTGTAACTGACGTGTGTTCATATCACATGTGTTGGTGAGGTTTCTTTCTAAACAGGACGAATACTGCCAATAAAACTACTACGTTAATATTATCAGGTTACTTTGATTCTCTTGATGGATCTACTGACTCCTTCAAGAAACATCTTAAGACTTTTTTTCGTGCAGGCATTTCCTCGATTTCCTGGAACTCCTGTGTTGTTCTCGGTGTTATCATGACCTTTTAAATTGATATTTTATTAGAGTATTATTTTGATTGTTTAAGCGCTTTGTGACCCTGGTCTGGAAAGGCGCTTTAGAAATAACCATTACTTACTAACTTACCATCACCTTCAAATATATTTCACTAATGCGACTAAAACCGATGCATCTAAAAAGTCAACATGCGAGAAATTTAGTGTATTAAAGATCAACCAAGGTGTTGATTTGAGTGTTTCTTAAATGGATCTTGGACTCTAATGTACTCTGTATGTTTGTACAAAACTCCTTTACCATAACCACACTCACTCTGGGGCATGGAGGTTTGTCACCGCGTGTCAAGGTACTCGATGTATAAACAAAGCGGGCTGGCTGGAGGAGGAGTGAAGCCATTATCATGCCATAATGGTCTCTCGTAGCCTAAAGCCTAAGGAGTTGAAAACATGGTCATGATGAGGGACTTACTGCATCTTGGAGAGGAAGATTAAACATGAAAAAAAAAGTTGTAAAAAAGAAGATTTAGTCAGAAATATTTCAGAAGTACGTGAAGCTGGTGTTGAGGTAAGAATTTGTGTTTGCTATGATGATGGACAGGCTGAAGGATGAGGATGATGACTCAGTAAAGTGAAAGTAAGGACAAGAACACCTCTGTTGTCATGGAGATGGATGGTCGTAGAGAAAACTGAAGATTTAATTCAAATCAATTTAAGGTGTCTTATCTCAAGACACTTTACGGTTTAAGTAAGACTATATTGGTTAAAGAAAAACAGATCCCAGCAACTCAACAATGAGTGAATCACAGTGTGACAGTGGTGAGAAAAAAAAGTTCCTTTTAGAAGGCAGATGGATGAGAAAAGAGTGAGGGAGGATACAATGAGAGAAAAGATAAGAGTATAAAGTCCAGGGAGGGTCATGGAAAAGAAGAAGGTGATCATGAATCTAAAAAAATCTAAAAAAAAAGGCCTTAATTGGCATGAAAATGTTTTAAAGATGATAAGTAAGATTTAATATTCATTTCAACATTTACTGATCTATATGTTTTAAAAAAAAAAATGTTTTACAGTTGGCCTATAAAATAGCTAATCTCAAGATGTCAAGAATGAGGATTGTAAGTAAGTAAGTCATTTTTATTTATATAGCGCTTTTCCAGACCAGGGTCACAAAGCGCTTAAACAATCAAAACAATATTCAATAAAGTATATACTTTAAAGATCAAGATAAAACTGATAACACAACAGGAGTTCCAGAAAATCAAGGAAAAGCCTGAAAAAATGAAAACGTCTTAAAGATGTTTCTTGAAGGAGTCAGTAGATCATCAAACACAGAGATGGTTCCAAAGCTTAGGAGCAACAGCCTGGAAGGATTTCTCTCCTCTGGTCCTGAAGCGTGTTCAGGAACCATCAGTAGATTCTGATCCACAGACCTCAGAGCCCGAGCTGGGGTGTAAGTCTGGATCAGATCACTGATGGAAGGTCTGACCATGAATAGATCTGAAAGTAAGAACCAGGATTTTAAAGTTGATCCTGAAAGAAACTGGAAGCCAGTGAAGAGTTTTAAGGATCGGAGAAATGTGAGTTCTTCTACTAGAGCGGCTCAGAATTCTCGCAGCAGAGTTTTGTATGAACTGCAGACAACACAGATCCTTCTTGTTAAGACATGAAAACAAACTGTTGTCTGTCTAACCAACATTTTTCTTCGTGGCTAGATTTGCAACGGAGATGCGCGACGGGGAAAGAAAGGAGATCTACCCGTTACACATCATCCGGGACGACAAGGACGGCCTCCAAGGCTCGTGTTCCACCTTCGATGAAAGGCGCGACGTCACAAACCAGATCCGCTCCAAAGCTCAGGGCCCGCTGCTCGGCTTGAGCGAGGCCGCTGAGAGGTAAACGAAACTCAGAAATCAACTCAGACCATTTTGAAAAGCAGCTCTTCGACGACACGTGCGCTCACGTCTGCAGATATGGAAGCAAGCTCGTCGTCGTGGCGTCGCAGCCGTTGCGGTTCTTGGCGCTGTTGGGTCCGGACGGCGATCCGGACGTGAAGCTCTGCGACGAGTCCTACTGTATTCTGGAGCGAGTGGGTCGAAGCCGCTGGCAGGGGGAAGTGCAGAGCGACATGCACAGTTCGTGGTTCAGGTGAGGCTCCACCGCACGTTCACCAGGTCGTTCCTTGCTGTCCAGGCGTTTTTAAACGCTTGCTTTCGCAGGCTGGATGCGAGGAAGTTTCACTACATCCGGAAGCCTCTGATGAGACACAAGCTGGTGTCCATGCAGTCGTACGTCATACGTCAACACGTGGGCCAACACAAGCACTCCATCCTGCTGCTGCTCAAGCGCTTCTACGTCAACAGGTATGTGTTGTTGTTGTGTTTGGGTTGCAGGGGCAGCACGAGAGAGAAGAGGCCCGAGCTTCTTTCTCTGCACAAACTTATTGCAGCTTCATTGTTGTTAGTTTGGGGGTAAAAAAGTGAAAATAAGGATTTAGTTTCAAGTGCTTTTTTCTTTCATTCTAAAATGTATTATTTTATGCTTCTGCCCTTTTTTTCCCCAAATTGTGTATCCCTTCCCCCAAGATTATGAATTCACCTATATAGATATATATTTACATTTTGTTCCCTTAGATCTGTTCGCCGGGTATTACTATTTCCTCAGTGGTCACATACTACTCTGATTGTTTTAAAGGGGCCCTCGAGCCAATTGAAAGAAGGAACAAAACCCCACAAACGGACAGAAAATACGTGTGATTATGCCATGACATTTTACAACCAATAGATTTGTTGTATTTTCCCGTTTAAAAAAATAAATAAAAAAATAAAACGTGATTAATAGTATGTGTTTTTTCCCAAAACTTTTCTTTAATTTACTTTTACTTAACTTTTATTATTTTGATGAAAAAGACATACTTGACAAAAAGCCGATTTAAAAACAAGGAAAAATAGTAGAGTGGGTATTGTTATATGTTGAAATTATTAATAAAAATGATTATTAAAAAATACCATTGTTAGTTATAACAATGACTGCCATGAGTCTTTAAAATATAACAAATGTGTGAGATAATTTTTTTAAAATTAAGTATATATTCTGACAATAAAACTAATAATAAAATCATCTCAATTATTCTACTTACTGCTTCTTGTTACTCTAGCATTGGCTCCATAAGTGTGTACATTAGTATCAAAAGTCATGTGGTCTAATAATTCTGCACCAGAGACAAGTACTCAAGTACTCGACAATACTATAAATATATTCTTGTTACTACAGTAAGTAAGAAAGTAAGTAATAGTTATTTGTAAAGTGCCCTTCTAGACCAGGGTCACAAAGCGCTTGAACAATTAAAAACAATACACAGTTATAAATATATACTAACATATATACTTTAAAAGCCAAGACACATACACACGAACAGAGGAGTTCCAGAAAATCAGGAAAAAAAACACAAATAAGAAAGTCTTCGGATGTTTCTTGAAGGAGTCAGTAGATCATCAAACACAGAGATGGTTCCAAAGTTTAGGAGCAACAGCCTGGAAGGATTTCTCTCCTCTGGTCCTGAAGTTCAGGAACCATCAGTAGATTCTGATCCACAGACCTCAGAGCCCGAGCTGGAGTGTAAGTCTGGATCAGATCACTGATGGAAGGTCTGACCATGAATAGATTTGAAAGTAAGAATCAGAATTTTAAAGTTGATCCTGAAAGAAACTGGCAGCCAGTGAAGAGTTTTAAGGATCGGAGAAATGTAAGTTCTTCTACTAGAGCGGCTCAGAATTCTCTCTGCAGAGTTTTGTATTAACTGCAGGCGAGACAGATCCTTCTTGTTTAGACAGTATTGTGTTAGGTATCGTATGGCCTGATTCTTGCCAATACAAACTCCTATTAACAATAATATTATAATTATAATAATTTTATTTTTTATGTATTATTTTTTTATTGTTTATGAAAAATTGCTGGCTATTGGTAAAAAACAATTTCATCAATAAAGTTTTACCTTACCTTACCTTACCTTACCTTACCTTAATATAATAATAAAAATATAATAATTTTGACCCCGTGTTGTTCCAGGCGGTCAAAATACGATATTCTGGCAGAACGCGCTTCCAACATCTTGTCACAAATGCCCGTTCAGTTCGCCACGTTTTCGGGGCTGCGACAACAACTGGTAAGTGACTGTTATGAAGGTGTTCATCTGTGCATCCTGAACATTTATCATCTCCTCTCAGCAAGTCAACGAGCGAACTCTGAAGCGCCTGTTGGGCAACATGAAGGAGGCCAAGTGTGTTCAGAATATCAGGATCCCGATGGAGGACTTGGATAAGGAAGGCGGACCTTGTGTCACAAAAAAAGGTATTTTTGCTTTAATCATCAGCGTTCTGGTTTATGAACTACGGATCTCCATAAACACAGCTTTTTTTTTCTCCTGCTACTTATGTCTTTAGAGTGAGACAGAGCTGCTGTCGACCAATGATGCGTTAGTGTTTTGGTCATGTGATTTGGGAGTAAAGGGGGACTGGTGTCAATAACGTTTTGAGACTTAATTCACAGCGTCGACTCAAAAGCTTTCGTGAATGATTGTTAGAAATACCATTTTTGAGAGCTGTATACCACATAAAACCACTGAATGAATTTTTATGATTTTTCTATCTGTCTATGGATAGAAAAATCTTTAATAATTTGTAACCGGTTACACAACAGTTAGAAGCTTTCATTACACATATAGAAAAAGTGGTTATAAACATTGAAGACCATAATCTCCATGTGTGTGTCCACCAAACAAATGTATTCCTTGACTTCAGATGAAGGTTATGAGTTGCTGCAGTAAATAAAATACATGACCTCCTTCTCATTCAGGAAACAAGGTAATGGTTCGAGGCTTTAAGTTGATGAAACCGTTTGAAAGCAAATGCGGCGCGGCCGACGAAGACGACGATGACGACGAGGAGGATGAGGAAGACCCGAGCAAAAGAAAGAGTGGACTTCCAGCAGCAGCTCGAATCATGGAGATGGACGTGGTTTCACAGAGTTATTATTACAGTAGGTTTGAAGTCTTGATACATTTATGGCGACAAGACGGCAAAACGTCTGTTTTTCTACGCCAGAGCTATTCAACTTAAATTTCATGACGGACAGATGGGGTCAGCTATGGAACTTTTACATCTTCAAGATCAGACTTGACTATATATACTTATACTCTGTTGTATATATTTGTTTCTTCCTTTTTTCATTTCAATGCATGAATAAATTCATGTCTAAAAAAATATTCAGTGAAAGCAATTCAAGGTAAAAAAAGAATCAATTTAAAAACTGAATCAATATACAAGATTTGCACCTAATCTTACACTGAATTGATTTATATTAACGTCTTTTACATTCATCTGTTTTACTCTTTTATTTACCAATACCAACGGAAAAAATATAGACGGTAGGCGGTAAAAAAATACCAGTACTTAAGATTGAATTTTAAAATTCAAGGTCAGATTTTGTTGCTGTAAAAATATGGTGTCGTATAAGGTTAATGAAACAGTGTCATTATTTTCAGAGTCCACTAGATGGCGGCCTCGGCACTATTTTCCTTTGTTTTTTTTAGCAACTGTTCTAATGAAACGTCACATCATTTTTAAACTGGTGGCGCCACCTACTGACCTCTTAACAACATGACACTGTTTCATGAAGCTTCATCAGACCATCACTAGTTATAAGTTATAAACATGGGCAAACATATTTTAAATAAATACACAATCTTATAAATCATGTTTCACTTATGTATTGAAATGTCAACGTGGTATGGCAAACGTCACAGCCTAATATTCAGTGACCATTATCTACGCTCATGTTCAAGATGAGCTCAACAGATTTTGATAAATAAGGAAACTTGATGTTGAGGGAAAAAAAGGAAATTTGGGGAAAAGCGGATGCTTCAAAGAGTGTGTTTCAAAACAGGATATTGCAATGAGAGGTGTAAGAAAATATACAGATTCATACAGTGAATATCCATACGGTATTGTATAAAAAAAGTATTGCAATATTTAACATTTAACTTGCAAATATTTGCTCAATCTCTTGTATTTCTTTTCTGAAATACAAATATAGAACCCTTTGTTTGAATTCAGTAAACTGATGTTAAGCCTTCAATGACATGGTCAATTCTTTAAAATAAAGTAGAAGTTCAGCATCATATCGTAAGATTGCCACTGTATATTGATGCGTATCGTTTAGCAAAATATTTGATAATACACTCTAGTAAACATTCTTTGTTTGCTGCCCAGGTTTCGGCCCCTTGTGTAGTGATAAGGTCTGATGTATGTTTTTTTTTTTCAAACAGCATGATTTTATAATCAGATTTTATATCGTGATAAAATAGACTTAAGAAAAAAAAGACGGCCTTTGAAAATAACTACTGACTTCCTTTTGTAATTCATTCTTAAAACAAAGCTGCAACAGAACATTTTTAAATTCTGTTTTTCAGTTTTATCCTGCGGCACAAAAGGCGTCTCAAAGTCTTACGTGGCGGCGAAAATGAACATCGGTAAACTGGAGTCTCGCATGGTCTGCCGAAGACTGGAGAAAGATGGGCTCATAAAGGTAACTTGAGTCACTTCTTGAGGTTTAACCCTTGAAAGACGTCAAATTAAAATGTCCTTTTTCAGGGTTTCATGGAGGACGTGGGTCGGCAGAGGACCACGAGATTCATCAGTCACAAGTTAGTTCTTGATTCCTGTTAACACCAAAGGTTTTGTTAATCACTTTGGTTGTCTCAGGTGTGTGGGTGGTAGCAATCATCTGCGACAGTTATCCAAAGAACAGGAACGGCAGAAGATTCTCTGCTCGGACATGCATGCTCCCACGACTCCAAAGCAAGGAGGCAAAAATGAAAAAGCTGCGTCTGCAAAGAAGGGCAAGAGGCCGACGAAGAAGGAGGCTGCGAAGACGCATGAGCGCGAGGAGGCCAACGACATTCCAGAGAAAACTGCTAATGTGACAGAGAAGGAGAGCGAAGGCAACGAGGATCCTGAAGTGAAGGCATCGACCTGCTCCACTCAGCCTTCGTCTGGTGAAGGTTTGTCAAATGTGTCAGTTATTATAATGGTCACGTCAGTCAGCGAACTATCGTGTACAACTGTACTTTTACTTTGGACTTTTGGTTGATGAGAAGCTTTATTGAAAGTAGCCTCAATTTTTAAGCTGATTTTAAAGAAAAGATTGATTATAAACGATCAGTTGTCTCCTGTCGTGCGACTCGCTCAGGTGCAGATTCCACTCCCAGCACAGATAATGGGGAACACAACCAGGATGATCCCAGATCAGGTTTGTGAGAGTGACCTTTTTTTTTTTTTTTAATGATCCGACAATAACGATGTTCATTTTCACTTCGGCGCAGCTGAATCTCCGGCCGGGGACGAGCAGGACATTTTACCTCCGAGCGAGACGACGATGGAAGGCTTGGATCAAGCCAAGAACGTAGTGATGAACGTCGTGGATTCTCTCTCTGACAAGGTAAGAACCACAGACATCGAGTGTAAAGAATCGCCTGACGTGTCCCTCGTTGATGCAGCTTCCACAGCCCAGCAAAAAATCTCTGGACAAATCCAAGGACACGTACCGCGTCCTCAAACGGAAGAACACGATCATCGAGGCCGTGCAGAGCCTCAAGGTTATAGCGGGCTTATTCCCGTCAGTACCAGCCCTCGCCCGTCACGCCAACAGTGAGGGCAGCTATAGTGATCCCATCTTCGACCTTCCTCCAGGCTGCAGAAGTTGATCAACGAGGAAGAGAAGGCGGACGGATCCAGCACCATCTGCTGCAAGAAAACCGTCTGGCGTCTCGTCACGACTTTGGCAAGAGAAGGTCTGTTGAAGATTTACTCCACCACCGTCATTCAGGATGGGAGCACCAAGAAGGTACACACACACACACACACACACACACACACACACACACACACACACACACACACACACACACACACACACACACACACACACACACACACACACACACACACACACACACACACACACACACACACACACACACACACACACACACACACCGCTAAATGGTTGTGGTATTAAAAATGTATACATATATAAAAATAATAGAAAATGATGTAATAAAGACAATAATAATCACAATTTATTCTTTAAATCCCAACTAAATTATGGATAGTTTTCCCAGATGTTTGAAGTACTAATGGGTGTAAAATACACAAAATAAATAACTTTACGATAAAATTAAATACAAATATTTCCATTCATGTATTCAACATTCTCCTCAGGTTAATTTAAGTTCAGTCATCGGTAGATTCTGATCCACAGACCTCAGAGCCCGAGCTGGGGTGTAAGGCTGGTTCAGATCACTGATGGAAGGTCTGACAATGAATAGATCTGAAAGTAAGAACCAGAATTTTAAAGTTGATCCTGAAAGAAACTGGCAGCCAGTGAAGAGTTTTAAGGATCGGAGAAATGTGAGTTCTTCTACTAGAGCAGCTCAGAGTTTTGTATGAACTGCAGGCGAGACAGATCCTTCTTGTTTGGAAACTGTGTGTGAAATAATAATTTATTTAAAGAAATTTGATTCAGTTATTCAAATGCAAAAACCTAAATTTTATATTTATTATTAAAAATAAATTAAACATTTTAATATACAATTAAAAAAAACGAACCTAACGTGACAACATTTGAAAAGTTAAGTAAAACAGTGAAGTATTCTGATGGCTCTGAAATACTTCTAGATTTGAGATATAAAACAGTTTTGATCTCTGGTTTTGCGTTGTTTAGTTTTCTAACTCGTTGTCTGTTCAACAACACGCAGGTGGACATCGTGGTTCATCCGTCCATTCAGCCCAAAGACCCGCTGGTGTCCAGTGTCATCGATCAGGTCCGGTTCCGTCTCACCGGCGGAACCCCGACCTCACGGTTAGTGCGACTCGACAGGCGTCTCTGGACACACGAAGTATTACGACCCCCGGCCTCACGACTCTGTGTTTCTAATATTCAGCTCCAGCTCCCGAGCAGAGGACGAGGTCGACGACAAGGAATATTCCGAGATGACTGGTTGCGTGTTTAAATCCCAAAAGTGCATGGGCACGAAGAAGAAAGAGGACGTTAAAGAAGAGCAATTCAAACCAACGAGAGGTTAGTTTCCAGTTGCTCTTTCATGGCGATGTTATCTTAATGACACAAATATTTGACCGGGAAAATATATATGTTTTAATCCACATATTTACTCCTTAAACGTAAAGAATAAACATTAGTTTATAATATTTTTAGTAAAATAATGACATCAGAATCAGAAAACTAAAAAAATCAAATCTCAAGGGTCCCTGACAACAGTCCCCATGTTTAAAATGACCCTCAGACAGCTGCTCTTGCTGTGTGACCCACTAGGTTTGTGTGTCGCTTGTGTGTGGTTTTATGTTAGTATGTGTGTTTTATGTTTGTGTATACGTTTGTTCCTTTGTATGTTTGTGTTTTTGTGTGTGTTTGTATGGTTGTGCCTTTGCGTGTGTGTGGTTTTATGTTAGGATGTGTGTTTGTTTGTGCATATGTTTGTGCCTTTTTGTGTGTTTGTATGTCTGTGCCTTTGTGTGTGCTCTGTGCCTTTTTTGTGTTTGTATGGTTGTGCATGTTTGTATGTTTGTGTCTTTGTGTATTTGTTGTGCCTTTGTCTGTGTTTGTGCATATGTTTGTGCCTTTGTGTTTTTGCATCTATTCTATTCTCTACGGAGATAAATGTGTGTGTGGTTTTATGTTAGGATGTGTGTTTGTTTGTGCATACGTTTGTGCTTTTGTGTGTGTTTGTATGTGCGTGTGTGCTTGTATGTTTGATAATGCTCGTATAATATGATGTTTAAAAACGAACGATAAGACGAGTGAGTAATAAATAAAATAAAAAAAACAACATTAGAACTATTATATGATTCTATTACAGTTCAATAAAACAAGAGCAGATCTTTTTTTTTAACCAGTAAAGGATTCATGGCCTAATTAAAGTGTGTTCTACCAGTAAAGGACTAGCAGAGGAAATCTAATGGATGCACAATTCTACTGATGAGTGAAAGTGAATGTTTGTTCCTTCTATGCTAATGTTTGGATGATGATTTTTCCCAGTTCGAGGTCTAGGCAGGAGTCTAGGCTTCCAGCCGAAGATGCACCGTCTGCATGTCGTCCACGCCTTTCTGTGGTACGTGATCTATGGCCAGCAGAAACCTGAAGACCCGCTTCCTCAAAACAAGTCGACGGAAAAGACTCCGAGCGATTCTCTAGCGTCTGAGACTCCAGCCTCGGATCAAACTCCTCCTGAGGAAGATATAGAGCAGGATGAGTCAACATCAAGTGTGTGTAGCAAGAGCGAAGAAGGTGAGGAAAAAGTCCAGATTTCTACGATTGTTTTGAGACATTTAAGTTCTCGCTTTCCTTTCAGATGGGGAGACGTGGAAGAAGTTCATCCCGCCTCTACGCTGTCACGAAGGTTACTCGCTGGGCTGGGCGATGATCAGTGACCTGCTTCTCTGCATGCCGCTCTCCATATTCATCCAGATCATCCAGATCAATTACAAGGTGAGTGGAAAAGCTAATGGGTTGTTTTCTCATATAAAAGATGATGTCGGTGGGAAAGTATTGTCGATAAAGGGTTAAAACGCATCCGGGGTAGATGCTGAATAAGTCTCGCTCTCAAAGATGTCGGCTTAAAAAAGTGACATTCCTCAGGTTGATGGACTGGAGGATTATATCAACGACCCGGTGAAGCAGCACCATCTCGTCAGAGATATGCCGCCCAAGATGCGACGACAGCTTCTCTACAAAAGGCAGGTTTTACAGAGTGACCTTGTGTCTTGAAGAGCAACCAACTGTTTATTTGTTTTAATGATTTCTTCTTCTTTTTATGCCTTTTTCTTTCAGGAAATACATTTTCAGTTTTCATGAGAACCTTCAGAAGTTGACCTACATGGGTCTCTTGCAGTTTGGTCCCAATTTGAAGTTTTACGACAAAGACCACGTGAGTCTATTTCATTGTGGGCTTGTTTTTAATCGATAGTAATGGCTTTCGTTGCCTCTGGCTGCAAATACTATCAGTATTTCCATCAACATTTACTTGCTCAGACTTCTTAACGCCATTATAATTCTAAAATAAGCTTTTTAAGAAAAATGGATATTATGGTTATATTATTAATAACTAACACTTGAAGGGAAATGTCAAAAGATTCACTTAACCTTGTTTTCTACACTCTCATGTCGGCTAAGGGTTAGGATTATTTTCAGAGTTAACCGTTTCTTTTTAGAGTTTTAGACAAAAATGTTTGTTCATTTTAATGTAGCGACTGGAGCTCAGTTGTCTTGCTCTTGTATTCAAGCTTCGACAAAAGGAATTGTTCTGGAATAAAACCACAATTAGTATATATTTTAAGTTCAAGTTTAAGTACAAATAATCCAATTTTGGGTGAACTATCACTTGAAATCCTCACGATCGTTACAAACGATTATTATTTTCTTCCCGGTTCGTCTACCAGGTGTTTGTGCACCTAAAGCGTAATGCAACAATCGTCGACACCACCAGCTCCGAGCCGCACTACTGGCTGGTCGCCGAGTCTCCAGACAAACCTTTCGAGCGGCGCCACTATCAGTTCAACACCTCCGAGGACGTGGAGAACTACTGGTTCGACCTCATGTGTGTTTGCCTCAACACGCCACTGGGTACACAAACAAACACGTACAAGTGTAGACCGTAGAGATGCTGACTCTGCTTCACTTGTGTTTCAGGGGTATTTCGTCATCAGAGAGGCGAGAATGAAACGCCTCCGTCCTTCTATAACGATAGGAATGTCTTCGTGGGAATGGCTCACCTACTGAAGTGAGTACAGATGTTCTAGCCAGCGTGTGCCAGGGCTGGATGTTGTAAGGGTCCTGTCAATCAAACCCTTCCTCACCGCCATACACTACTATCAATTTAAAAAAGGAAATAGTTTCTGATGAAGTTGATAAACAAACCTCATCATCAAGTGATCACATGACATCAACAAAGTTCTTACAAATAAACATGATAATAAATCTAGATGGGAGTAAATATTCTGTTCGGCCAAATGGAAAAGAAAAAGAAGCCAAAGTAAAAGCGACGTCGTGAGAAATTTTATTGTTTTAAAGTGTAGGATTGTATAGAAGTCACAGATGTACTTTGAACCAATGGAACAAAAGAAATGTCAACACTAACTACTGAAGATGGTTAAACTATATATTTTAACAAAGACTCGCTTCCCCTCGTCTGCATGACTAGAGCGCCATCTACAGATACAGTAGAGCGGAATGTAAACCAGTGATTTGTGAAAGGTTTCTTTACCACTCAAGTGCCTCAGTATCAATGGTCACAATAT
Organism: Callionymus lyra; assembly: GCF_982586985.1. Taxonomy (NCBI): domain Eukaryota; kingdom Metazoa; phylum Chordata; class Actinopteri; order Syngnathiformes; family Callionymidae; genus Callionymus; species Callionymus lyra. The sequence goes on along the minus strand of NC_141818.1, from coordinate 44,470,814 downwards.
CAGCTGGATTCAGTGGGTCGTCTTTTTCTCGTGGCCACAGAGGCAGCCTGGACGTCTGTGACGACGCGTCTACACCAGGAGACGGTAAAGGTGCCGCTGGTTTGGACTCGGAGTTCTTCTCTCACCTGAAACGAAACTGGCTTTGGACCAATCACCTCCTCGCTGAAAAAGACAAAGTAATAACGACAACAACTATAACTTCTCTCTGCTACCGGACGACGTTCCTCATTCTGTTCTCAACACTTGTTTCCAGAAATCCTCCGACTCCAGCCAAGTCAAACACAAGATCCGATTAAAAAGTCTGATGAGTAAAAACCTTCTACACTTGGTCACCAAAGCAGGTGAGTGGATTCTATCAATATGACATTTTAGTTGAAGATCAATTAGTGCCGGAGCTCGTGCTTAACAAATGTATCGACAGTAACTGGGTTACTTTTCTCTTTCGGAAGATCTATTTTGTTTATATTTGTTTATTTCATTCATTGTTGGCTTTTTTTGAACTCAAAGTGTCCAACTTGAGTAACTTAGTTTCTATTGAAAACATGTAACTATTAACTGTAACTATGTTACTTATTTAAGGTAACTTGACCAACATTTACTTAACAATTAAGATGCTATAACAACAACAAGTTCAGAAGAACTAAAGTAGCTCATTATAGTTTGTTATAGAGGGTTATTACTGAAGAAACTTTCAATCAGCTGTATTTTATACTGTTATTAGATTATACCTTTAACAAAGGTACGTCTCTAAGTGCATATCTTAAACAAGTTACTGTTTTTTCAAAGCAGTTAACTGTGTAATGTATTATTATTATTATTATTATTATTGTTTCACCAAAGTTTATCATTTTAAAATGTGGCTGATTTGTGCCCTTCATTGATTAAACAAGTTTTTTTTTTTACTGTATTCTTAAAAACTAAGTACACGTCTCACTTTTCCATCCGTTTTCCTGTTTGTCCACCTTTGTCTCCTGCAGGAAATGCCACGAACCCTCGTTACATAACTCCGATGAAATCTGTCATCAAGGAAGAAGATGTCGAGGTTTGATATTGTCTTAATGTTGACCAGCGTTGATCATATTTTGTCTGCATTTCTGCTCCGTTGAGCCACTTGTGTCTGTTGTGAACGAGCGATTGTGGATACAAATTAGTTTTCTCCACCATTCTTAGAGGTAGAATGTGTGGCCCTGCCATAGACGGTTAGTGCACAAAGGGGCCTAAATGTAAACCACAATCTGGGTCAGGGGCCGAACAGAATGTACGTTCCTCTTAAGGAAGTTCCACAGGAAGAGCTGGTTGATGTAGCTGGGGAGAGGGAAGTCTCCCTTCGCTCCCGTGACGCCAAATGAAGCGGAAGAAGATCATGAAATTCCTTGAAATGTTAGTTATTCGTACACATTTGACCTCAGGTTGCGACGGAGCCGGCCTCTAGAAACAAGAAAGTTGTCGGAGGGAAGAATCAGAAGAGGAAGAGGACCAAGAAGGAGGTCGTCAAAGTTCCACGCAAAAAGAAAAAAGGTGTTTTGGGCTCTAGATTGACCTTTTCTTTCCCAGGTGAAAACACTTTTAAATCGTCTGTTTTATTCAAAGAATCCCAAAAGCCCAGTCGAGCTCACGACGAGGTCGACCACAGGGCCTTGAAGATGATGACCTCGCAGCGAGTCATCTGGAAACTACAAGAGGACTCGGTCATTTTGTTGGCCAACGTGGCGTCTTACCTGCTCAACAGCAAGGTGAGGATACACATGGATCAAGCGAAGACGCTCATGACCGGCTGCTTTGTTCCACAGCTGAAGAAGCCGTTCATCTGGTACTGCGTCTTGAGGGACATGCTTCATGCGGAGCTGACGTTCTCTTTAGACAAAACCTCTCTGGCCGTCGGTCGACGATCCAAATACATCATGAAGAATCCTCAGACGCTGCTGAACTACAGGTGAGGAGCCCATCCGGTGCGAAAAGAAAACGTGTTCGACGTTGCTCTTCTTGTGTTGTGCAGGATCTGTCTGGCCGAGGTCAACCAGGACACGGAGCTGAAGCAACAGCTGGAGGAGAATATTCCTGCAGACCCTGAGAATTCAGACGTGGGTTTGTTTGCTACTTTTTTGAGTCTTTGCTAAATATTTATGTCCATCTGCCCAAAGCTTGGTTCATCCTCAAGGTTGTATTTTTTTGGTCCTTTATGAGAGTAAAACAATGAAGGATAATTTTTCATCTTAATAGTCCTGTTTTATTTAAAATTCTGTTTTTTTTCTCCAAAAGTCTTACTTGTTTAATTCTAAATATTTATTTTCTGAATTCCTGTTCATTCTTTCCTCCTTTTCTTATTTTTTTCTTATTTTTATAATAACGCCTATAACTGATGCTAAACTTTATAAGCTAAAGTATGTTGTAAATAAATGACCTAATTGACCTTTATATTATCATGTTCTCTCTCACTGTTTTCATCACTGCTTGTGTGAGAAAAGAAATGTGATCGAAACCGGTTTTCTGAAGTAATAAACGCATCCCTGACCTTAAAGGTACTCGGTTAGTATCTGATTGAGTTAGTATTTTGCTGGAAACCTTTGGATCAAGATAATTAACGTCTCATGAAAGATATAACAGCGAACTAACAGCTCTGTGCTTCAGGAAAGGATTCAAACAGACATGCAAACTTTGTGTTCTTCTAGTTTCTCACTATACAAGTGTGTGACTTCAAACCAGATCTGATTTATATTCATTGTTTGAGTGAAACAGTCAGATTCCCAAACTGACATTTACACTTTGTTGTACAGTTAATTGTTTTGTCCTTGTTGCTTCTTCTTACATTTATTCTTTGTCCCTCATTTACCGTGACTGTTTTCAAACCTATTATACAAATCTTTTAGCTTAACAAGATCAGCGACCAAACAAAGTATATAAGAAACTGTGTTTAACAAGAAGTATGTGATATTCTTTTCATTGTTATATAATAATAGATTTTATTTGTCGGGCACTTTATATTCTAAGAAATAATCACAAAGTGCCGCAGGAGCAACAACAATCAACGTAGAAAGATACAGTAATAAAAAAACAAACAATTATAGACTAAAGGATTTCATTTTTTTTTAAAGGTATGTTTTTAGACCCTTTTTAAAACTATCAGTAGACTGAGGGGCCCTCAGATTTTTGTGGAGGGTGTTCCACAGTCGAGGAGAAGAGGAGCAGAAGTGTGCGGGTTTTAGTCCTGGAGAAGTCTGTAACTGTTTTGGAATGTGAGGAGGGAGGCTTTTTTGTTATCTTAGACACTGGCATATCAGAAGGTCATAATATCAACATGAACATTAATTTAGGGCCACAAAAAAGGAAGAGTGAAACACACTATTCATGCAGGTGTGCTTTCAGGATTGTGCCAAATCCTTCACGGAGTACATCAGGCTGCTGAGGCTCAAGTTCAGCTCATTGACCAGCTCCAGCAACTTGTCCAGAACGTTCGATACCAAAGAGGAACTCTTCTCCAAGTAAAGAGGTTCACGATTGATCCATTTCTAGTAACTTAAGTTTAAACCTGATTCTTCTGATCAACAGGTTTCAAGTCTGTGCCATCGGGAACAAGAACAAGGCCCAGTTGAACGAGGTTATCAGTAGGTTTGTATCAACATTACGTAATATTCATCAAACGAGTCGAGCAAAAGTCTCGGCCCAAATACACACGCACACAAAAAAGAATGTTTGAGGCTCTTAATTTGAAAATACTCCGGACAAAACCACCTTTTGAACAAAATGGTTTCACAGGTTGTTATTGTAAAACAAATTGTAAGAGTTTCTAGTTCAGCGCACAGATATATTCAAATGCTCTTACTGGCCAAATGAAGCAACACGAAGGGCCAGATTTAGCAACCTGGGCCACAGTTTTGAAATATGTGTTGTGTGGAGGCAGGATTTCATGTTTTTAAATAATATTTTATTATACAAACAAGACAGTCATGTATTCTTTGACAGGAGTTATGATTTAATTTTTTTTATACTCAATTAATCTTAATTATCCTTGTTTATTCCCCAACAAACACTTTATATTCTTTCCTGTACACAATAACCTTTAATCAAAGAATAATTGTTGAATAAATCTTAAACTAATCATGATATATATTTACGTTATTTAAGTAAGTAATTTATATAGTGCTTTTCCAGACCAGGGTCACAAAGCGCTTAAACAATCAAAACAATACTCAATAAAATATATACTTTAAAGGTCAATATAACACCAATAACAACACAGGAGTTCCAGAAAATCAAGGAAAAGCCTGCAAGAATAAAAACGTTATGTTTCTTGAAAGAGTCAGTAGATTTAGCAGTTTTATCTGAATAATTTAGAATTAAATATATATAAATTGTTTTTTGCAGCAGAGCAGACATTCACACGATCGTCCTGCAGAACCTGATCCAGAGCACTCTGTCCATGAACAACCTTCAGATGAGGTCCTTAAGGTCCTTCCAGGTGTGAGCACGTTCTGGTCCTGCCCCTGTCTTTTCCCCGCTCGTCTCTGGAAGAGTCCTGACGTGATGTTGTCGTCTCTCCACTCAGACCTTCCACATGTACAACCAGTACAACCAGGAGCTTCTGTGTCAAGTCTTCCTCCAGTGCAGGAAGAGGGGGCTGGTGAACCGGCGGCGCGTTGGCAGGCTCCGGGGCCTGGGCCCTAAGAAGAACCGGGCGGTCCCCATCCTGCCGATGTCTTACCAACTCTCCCAGAAATACTACAGGTACCTTACATTTCACGTTTTAACGATACTGATGGGCAAATAGTTTGTTGTCATGTCCTTTATTTTAGTGAATCCTTTTGAAAATTAATTCATATTTTTGCACCTTCAGGGCCACCATACTTCACAGTACTCTTTTTAAGCCAGAGCACAAAAGGCGCAAATCTTTTAACAGTCAATTTTATTATCTAACATAACACTTTCACAGGAAAGATTGAGTTTGATTTACATATTTATATTTATTATTAATGTCAGCTCAATATCTTAATTATCTTCATGTTTGTTCTTCCTTTAACATCGTCTCCTGGTGTAGATTAGTCTTTAATTGTTGACATTCATCAGCTTCGTTCCTTTTCTCATCACACATCTTCAGAGCTGCCATGCATCACGAGTCTAATCATCTATTTATGTTTATTTATTAGTCATTATTTTGTGCTTTATCTATTGGTTGTTTAAAAGAAATTTAGATTACATCAAGTGAATGTGTTCCAGGTCATTTAAAATGACAAGTTTAAAATAAGTTACAATTCTTGACTGCCATAGAGCTTTTCTAGAGAATAAAGACGACCATTTCAAACAATCATAACATTTAAATGTCAAATTTGGGAGAAAATCATTATTAAAACATAATATTTTAGCTGTGACTTGTATATGTTGTTTATTGTCAAAGATAACAAGTTTATGATGCAACAAATCAATGATTAAGTTACGATCAATGAATAAAAAAATACCATAAGAATTCATTGTAGAATTCTAGATAACGTAATAATTACACCGTCAGTATATACAGGTGAAGCAAAAGGCAAAGGTATGTTTATTCCATTAGATTTACAAGGTGAAACTAATTTATGACACAAGTTCATAACTTGCACCTCAAGATATTTCAAGCAATTATTTGATATAGTTTTGATGATTATGGATTACAATTTATGAAAACATCAAATTGAAAAACGCGAGAAATTAGAATATCACATACAATAAACAGAAAGGCGATTTCAAACAGAGAAATATTGGCCCTCTGACTTGGTTTTGGCCCCTTTTGCAACCATATTTGTTTTTTATTTATTGTGTGTAATATGTTTGGCTGGTTTCTTAACAAGCCTACAAATATCAAAAGGCTACATTTTTTTTTACATGGAATAGAATCATCTAGTAACTCCACTTCTGCCCCAAAACTCAGAATTAAACACCCTAACAGCACATGAACGAATGAGTCCCTGAGTCTATTAGTGTTGCATCATGGGAGGAGCATTCGTGCCGCATCTGCTTCTCTGCTCACTGATGACAGTGTTCAGAGGATGATCTCATCACATTGACGAACACATACTGGAAACTGCTTCAGTTACTTTGATGAATTCTTCTCGTCTCTCCTGACAGGACTTTCTCATGGCGGTTTCCTACCTCGCTCTGCACCGACTGCCACCGCTTTGTCAAAAGCCTGTCCAGCCTCGGGGCGAGAGACGACCGCCGCACCCTCTCCATCAACCACGAGGGTGAACTCGGGAGCCGAGAAGCTGCATCACAACAGATGGATGGAACCGAGGAAATGCAGGTCGACTCTGGAGAAGAAGCTAAAGGTCCATCGGTCGTAGAGCAGGCGGAAGATTTCCACCCTGGAGGAGAGCGTGAAGAAGTCGCCGCATCGCAGGAACAGGAGCCAACAGACATGCTGACGTACTCCATGGAATCCCCCGGTGGCTCCTGCTTGGCTGCAGTCAGCCTCATGACTCTCGGTCTGGTGTCGCTGCACTTGTCGATCCCCAAGCAGATGGTGGTGGTGGACAGTCAGCTGGTGGACAAGGACGTGGTCAAGAGGTCAGAGCGTCTTCAAAGCATACTTGATAATGAGTCCACCACGACTCAAACGTCACCGTCCGTTGCAGTGTGTTGGAGGACGACGACGACGACGACCGGGACGAACCCGTTGGGAAGAAGATCGAGGTCAAAGCCCACCAAGCCTCGCACACCAAATATCTGATGATGCAAGGATGCTGCATCCCCGGCATAGGTATTTGTCAACACTCCATGGCTTTTTTTTCTTCTTTTTTTTGCACCTAAACCTACAATTTTCACCGTGTTTTTTTTTTTTTTAACTTGCAGTCAAGAATCGAAACCTCAATACCAGCGACAGCATCGTTGTGGAGTCCTGCGTCGTCAGGTTACAGCTCAGAAACACTCCTTCTCACACCGTGTTCGGTCCGGACGGTGAGGATCCAGCTCCTCTAGTACCTTTATGAACTCCCATGATGCAATTCTACACACGGCTTTAATTAGTGACGACTGACTACAAAACTGTATTTCAAACTTGTATTAGTTTTACATCTACGTTGCAATGTTAAAACTGATCGGCCGCTGTGATTGGTTGGCTGGGCGGCAAAGCATTATGGGAGCGGTTCATGTAACGGATAATGTTCTTTTGAGAGGGATGGCATTAGCACTTGGTTTCCTTCTCTTCGTCAGATTTCCGGCCGCACCACAAGGCGGGTCCCTCGCTGCTGCCCCCTGCTGTTACGAGGTTTGTGCGCGGCATCAACTCTCCGTGTGGTCAAGAGTGGAAGGCGAAGCTGTCCGAGAGAGGTTACTCCCCCCGGGATGTGGAGGAGTGTGCCCTGGTGAGGTCCGACCTGGATGAAGCTGGTGAAGTAGGGATGGAAGAGCAACACTTCCTCCACGTCCACTCGCGGTTGCTCGCCCTGCAGGGTGGACGCACCCGGACTCTGCATCAGTACATGAAGGTGAGAAGTTACAGTGTGTTAAGGACACTAGAGTATATTCCTGATGATGAAGCTCATTTGAGTTTCCCCAAAGATCAATGGTTAGCCTAATAATCTGGTGAACCTTGTGTATAAATACTTTACCTCAAACCAATTTTATGGTACATAGTGGTAAATTGTATTACTCTGCGAGTTACAGTAGTTTTCTCCACAAGGCTCTATAGTATTTATCCTCGAGGTTCTACAGAATAACTTCACGATGATTCGTAGTATTACTCTACGAGGATCCATAGTATTACTCCGTGAGGCTCAGTAGTATTACTTCACTAGGCTCCGTAGTATTACTCTGCTTGGGTCTGCAGTATTACTTCACTAGGCTCCATAGTATTACTCTGCTTGGGTCTTCAGTATTACTTCACTAGGCTCCATAGTATTACTCTGCTTGGGTCTGCAGTATTACTTCACTAGGCTCCGTAGTACTTCTCTGCTTGGGTGTATAGTATTACTTCACTAGGCTCCATAGTATTACTCTGCTTGGGTCTGAAGTATTACTTCACTAGGCTCCGTAGTACTTCTCCGCTTGGGTGTATAGTATTACTTCACTAGGCTCCGTAGTATTACTCTGCTTGGGTCTGCAGTATTATTTCACTAGGCTCCGTAGTATTACTCTGCTTGGGTCTGCAGTATTATTTCACTAGGCTCCGTAGTATTACTCTGCTTGGGGCTGCAGTATTACTTCACTAGGCTCCATAGTATTACTCTGCTTGGGTCTGCAGTATTACTTCACTAGGCTCCGTAGTACTTCTCCGCTTGGGTGTATAGTATTACTTCACTAGGCTCTGTAGTATTACTCTGCTTGGGTCTGTAGTATTACTTCACTAGGCTCCATAGTATTACTCTACTTGGGTCTGCAGTATTACTTCACTAGGCTCCGTAGTATTACTCTGATTGGGTCTGCAGTATTACTTCACTAGGCTCCGTAGTACTACTCCGCTTAGGTCTGCAGTATTACTTCACTAGGCTCCGTAGTATTACTCTGCTCGGGTCTGCAGTATTACTTCACTAGGCCCTGTAGTACTCCTCCGCTAGGGTCTGCAGTATTACTTCACTAGGCTCCGTAGTACGACTCTGCTCGGGTCTGCAGTATTACTTCACTAGGCCCTGTAGTACTCCTCCGCTAGGGTCTGCAGTATTACTTCACTAGGCCCCGTAGTACTACTCTGCTCGGGTCTGCAGTATTACTTCACTAGGCCCCGTAGTATTACTCTGCGAGGTGAGAGTCTTGACGCTCTGGTTCTCCTTCAGGACCTCCAGGAGGACGAGCAGGTGTTACGAGTCGGAGGCTTGTGCTTCCGCTGGGTGCTGATGAAACACGCCGACTCCTGGCTGCTCGTCATCCCCTCCAACAAATGGCAGCCGCGAGCCGAGGATCCTTACAAGACACGGCGCCCGCGCAAGAGAAGCAGGAGAGGAACCAGCAAGGAACCGGAGGAACCAACCTCCAGAAGGTTGTCAGCCGGTGAAGAGGACGGAGGTGAGCCGGGTCGAGCCGTGAGCGCCACAGAAGGAGAAACGCAGCAGCAGGAGCTGCAGGAGGAAGAAGAACCTGTGATGGCGGAGAAGCCGGTGGACGACCACGAGGAGGACAAAGAAGGAGCCGCAGACTCTAAACCAGAAGAAGCCGCGACCGAAACCACAGAGTCCGACGAGTAAGTCTCAAGTCGATCTTCTGCGTCTCATCGCTGACTCTCGGCCGTCGCAGGAACACGCTGCAGTTCATCGGACGACCCTGGAGAATGACGGACGGGAAGCTGAACCGCCCGGTGTGCAAGGGCATGCTGGAGGGAGTCCTGCAGCACATCATGACCTGTCCCGGCATCACCCTGCAGACCCTGCTGGACCACTACAAGAGGGTGACTCAGCCCGTCGTGCTGCAGGAGCTGCTGCAGGTGAGACACGTCCACCTCCTGCATCTGCTCACGTCCCTCACGCGTCTTCACCTTCACGCAGGTGCTGGAGGACGTGGGCTGCGTCACCAGGAGAACCTTGATCAAGAAACCCAAGCCGTCCCTGTTCAGCCGCTCCACGCGCCGGGACGCCGGCGAGCAGCCGCAGGTGTTCCAGGCGCCGGACGCCGTGTTCTACGAGCCGACCGTCAGCTGCTACCTGAGGCTGGCTCGCATGTTCCCCAACGAACGGCAGTGGAGCTACGTTACCTCCTGACTCTTCTGTTCTCTTCTCCTTTTTACTTGTACAGGATTTGTCTTTCCTATGAATAAACGCGTTTAATCTTTCCTGATCAATTATTTATTCCCGTAATCTGACGGTTTGAAGGTTAGACACTGTAGCACTGTGTCGTTTTTGTTTATTTTTGCTTGTGTATCGTGTTCACTCTCTTACCGTAGTTTTTTATGTTTTATATTTTCTATTAATTAACTCACAGCATCTGTTGTGATGTAACTTCCTGCCACTAGATGGCAGCAGTCATTACGTCCCCCGCTGCTAAAGGAACGACGAGACCTTGACGATGACTGAGGACGAGAGGAAACAGTGAGTCCAGCAGCTTTATTAAAGCTGATGTTTTTGACATATTTTGGTTTGAAAACAAATCAAAGCAGTTACGACTTCATCAAGAGTCGAGTACTGGACAATACTACACATGTATACTTGTTACTACACTATCACAACACCAGAGTCAAGTACTCAACAATACTACACATGTATACTTGTTACTACACTATCACAACACCAGAGTCAAGTACTTGACAATACTACACATATATACTTATTACTACACTATCACAACACCAGAGTCAAGTACTTGACAATACTACACATATATACTTATTACTACACTATCACAACACCAGAGTCAAGTACTTGACAATACTACACATATATACTTGTTATTACACTATCACAACACCAGAGTCAAGTACTGGACAATACTACACATATATACTTGTTACTACACTATCACAACACCAGAGTCAAGTACTGGACAATACTGCACACATATACTTGTTATTACACTATCACAACACCAGAGTCAAGTACTGGACAATACTACACATATATACTTGTTACTACACTATCACAACACCAGAGTCAAGTACTGGACAATACTACACATATATACTTGTTATTACACTATCACAACACCAGAGTCAAGTACTGGACAATACTACACATATATACTTGTTACTACACTATCACAACACCAGAGTCAAGTACTGGACAATACTACACATGTATACTTGTTATTACACTATCACAACACCAGAGTCAAGTACTGGACAATACTACACATATATACTTGTTACTACACTATCACAACACCAGAGTCAAGTACTGGACAATACTACACATATATACGTGTTACTACACTATCACAACACCAGAGTCAAGTACTGGACAATACTACACATGTATACTTGTTATTACACTATCACAACACCAGAGTCAAGTACTGGACAATCCTACACATATATACTTGTTACTACACTATCACAACACCAGAGTCAAGTACTGGACAATACTACACATATATACTTGTTACTACACTATCACAACACCAGAGTCAAGTACTGGACAATACTACACATGTATACTTGTTATTACACTATCACAACACCAGAGTCAAGTACTGGACAATCCTACACATATATACTTGTTACTACACTATCACAACACCAGAGTCAAGTACTGGACAATACTACACATATATACTTGTTACTACACTATCACAACACCAGAGTCAAGTACTGGACAATACTACACATATATACTTGTTATTACACTATCACAACACCAGAGTCAAGTACTGGACAATACTACACATATATACTTGTTACTACACTATCACAACACCAGAGTCAAGTACTGGACAATACTACACATGTATACTTGTTATTACACTATCACAACACCAGAGTCAAGTACTGGACAATACTACACATATATACTTGTTACTACACTATCACAACACCAGAGTCAAGTACTGGACAATACTACACATATATACGTGTTACTACACTATCACAACACCAGAGTCAAGTACTGGACAATACTACACATGTATACTTGTTATTACACTATCACAACACCAGAGTCAAGTACTGGACAATCCTACACATATATACTTGTTACTACACTATCACAACACCAGAGTCAAGTACTGGACAATACTACACATATATACTTGTTACTACACTATCACAACACCAGAGTCAAGTACTGGACAATACTACACATGTATACTTGTTATTACACTATCACAACACCAGAGTCAAGTACTGGACAATCCTACACATATATACTTGTTACTACACTATCACAACACCAGAGTCAAGTACTGGACAATACTACACATATATACTTGTTACTACACTATCACAACACCAGAGTCAAGTACTGGACAATACTACACATGTATACTTGTTATTACACTATCACAACACCAGAGTCAAGTACTGGACAATACTACACATATATACTTGTTACTACACTATCACAACACCAGAGTCAAGTACTGGACAATACTACACATATATACTTGTTACTACACTATCACAACACCAGAGTCAAGTACTGGACAATACTACACATATATACTTGTTACTACACTATCACAACACCAGAGTCAAGTACTGGACAATACTACACATGTATACTTGTTATTACACTATCACAACACCAGAGTCAAGTCAGGTTCCTTTGAGCAGTAAAAAAAAACCCGTTTCCCTCCAAATGAGGGGGAGTAGAAGGAAGTTGACTTTCCCTTTCGTTTTGGTGGCTCAGATCTTCGACCACCTCAGCTGAACAATGTTTCACCTCATTGTCTTCCTCCTGCTGAGCAGCTCCCGTCAGGAGGTCTCAGGCTGCGGTGAGTGTTTGTTACAAATGAATGAAAGAGAGACCAGAGAGTTGCTCCTCGAGCTCTTCTCTCTCAGGATCTCAACACGCGTCGTTTGTCGGAGGTTTTTATCCTTCATCATTGATTTATCGTAGAATGACTCGAGGGTCTCGAAACAGTTGCGTGTATTTTGTCGTCGTTGGTATTTTGTCGTCGTTGGTTCAATTTGTCGCTTCCTGTTTGTGAGAAGAAAACCCTGCTCTGAGCCTCTGAGCCTCTGAGCCTCTGAGCCTCTCCCAATCACTGCTGCTTTCTGTGGGCTCTAGTTATACCTCCGTGAACAAGAGGTGCCTTCAATTAAATTGACAAAAAACACAAGAAAAAACGTAAAGAAACACAAGAATCGAGATGAAAAAAAAAGCGCAAGAACACGTGTAAACAAACATAAAGTCATTTGATCCAGTACTTACCATAGTAACACACATAAACACTTATTACATCTCCATTCTTTTAGTTATTATGGAGATATTACATATTTTAATGGTGCTTTAAACGATAACTAGTACTAACGATAACATCTCTAGGACTTAGAGCGTAGACTTCCCTCGATAGTAACTACTGGTCCTAAACAAACATTCAAACGTTCAAACACTTTCTGGACCTGAAACAGAAACGTTTTTAAGTCTCTCTGAACCTTTAGGGGAAGTAATAGCTTCTACGGTCTCTAGAGGTCAGTCTAGTTACAGTTTCTGGATCAGGGCCAGGATGGCGGGTTTTGTCCTGCGGTGACCTTTTGCTTCTCCGTGAACTGGCGAAGGCACAGGAACTAGATGTTTGGATCAGGACGTCCTCGCACTGCTGTTCTCCACCAGGTGGCGTCGTTGGTGTCTGGGATCAGCTGCAGGAGTCTCCTGAGGATGTGGAGTCGTGGAGAGCTTTGGAAGGAACGTTCCAAGATGGTTTATGAGCCTCAAGATTTGTCTCAGCTCGACAACATTTGTTGGACTTGGCATCTCCTCAGTAGCTCTCACCTATTCTCGTGTCTGGGTTTTATTCCCTTTTCGCTGATTATGTGACACTTGGACTTATTCAGCTTCAACCCAGGAACCTATGATGGTCCTCAACACCTTGTTCAGACCCTGATTATGCTCCGTACACAAGAATATCATCCATTATTACTGTGACTCCATCGTGATCTCTCAGTACGTCTGAGTCGCGCTGAGGAACGAGACCCTGACTGTGGTCTGTAAATACTACAACACCAGAGTCAAGTACTGGACAATACTACACATATATACTTGTTACTACACTATCACAACACCAGAGTCAAGTACTGGACAATACTACACACATATACTTGTTACTACACTATCACAACACCAGAGTCAAGTACTGGACAATACTACACACATATACTTGTTACTACACTATCACAACACCAGAGTCAAGTACTGGACAATACTACACATATATACTTGTTACTACACTATCACAACACCAGAGTCAAGTACTGAACAATACTACACATATATACTTGTTACTACACTATCACAACACCAGAGTCAAGTACTGAACAATACTACACACATATACTTATTACTACACTATCACAACACCAGAGTCAAGTGCTGGACAATACTACACACATATACTTGTTACTACACTATCACAACACCAGAGTCAAGTACTGGACAATACTACACGTATATACTTGTTACTACACTATCACAACACCAGAGTCAAGTACTGAACAATACTACACACATATACTTGTTACTACACTATCACAACACCAGAGTCAAGTACTGGACAATACTACACACATATACTTGTTACTACACTATCACAACACCAGAGTCAAGTACTGGACAATACTACACATATATACTTGTTACTACACTATCACAACACCAGAGTCAAGTACTGAACAATACTACACATATATACTTGTTACTACACTATCACAACACCAGAGTCAAGTACTGAACAATACTACACACATATACTTATTACTACACTATCACAACACCAGAGTCAAGTGCTGGACAATACTACACATGTATACTTGTTACTACACTATCACAACACCAGAGTCAAGTACTGGACAATACTACACATATATCCTTGTTACTACACTATCACAACACCAGAGTCAAGTACTGGACAATACTACACATATATACTTGTTACTACACTATCACAACACCAGAGTCAAGTGCTGGACAATACTACCCATGTATACTTGTTACTACACTATCACAACACCAGAGTCAAGTATTGGACAATACTACACATATATACTTATTACTCCATCGTGATCTCTCAGTACGTCTGAGTCGTGCTGATGTTGGTCTGAACTTCCCTGACCATCTTAGTTTTGCAAACTCTCTCAAAAATGTCCCATTTTTTTTACATCTCCTGCATCTTTGGTTATGAGCTGGACTCGTTTCCTCTTCTCTGTGTGTCCTATTACACTTGTTTCTCCACTGATGCTGCTCAGACTCCACTTCCTGCTGCTTGTGATGTGAAACCTAGTTTTTCACGCCATTTAAAGAGCAGTCGGATCGTATTTCAACGCTTTCTTTCTTCACCGATCACAACAGGGTTCCATAGTAACACATAAACATGCACTTATTACACACAAGAGGAAATCACTTCACAAAAAAAACACTATAAAACATATAGAAACATAAACTTAAGATGAAATAACTTGAAAAAAGCACAAGAAAACGTGTAAACAAACACAAGATGACATAACTTGACAAAAATGAAAATTAAGACAAAACACAATAAAACATGTACAAACACAAGACTTAAGATGTAATAAAGAAAACACATAAACAAACACTAGACTCAAGATGAAATATTGATGAAAAAACAAGAAAATGCATTAACAAACGCAACACCTTAGATGAAATAACTTGAGAAAAAAACACAAGAAAAAGTGTAAACAAACACAAGATGAAATAACATGACAAAAAACACAAGACAATGGAGACAAAAATGACTATAAAACGTATAAAAACGTTTACAAGATTTAAGATGAAATAAAGAAAAAAAACCT
The DNA here is from genome assembly GCF_982586985.1 of Callionymus lyra. Lineage (NCBI taxonomy): Eukaryota > Metazoa > Chordata > Actinopteri > Syngnathiformes > Callionymidae > Callionymus > Callionymus lyra. The sequence continues at coordinate 44,455,462 of NC_141818.1, read as the reverse complement.
CCCCACAAGACTCAAGATGAAATAAATGACAAAAAACATGCGTAAACAAACACAACATTTTAGATGAAATGAAGAAAATGTAAAAAAAACACAAGACTTAAGATTAAATTACTTAACAAAAAAAAAAAAAAACGTGTAAAAATACAAGTCATTAAAAAAACATTTGCCTCAGATAAAGAAAACACTTTTTTTGGTTTATTTATTTATTTTAATCGGAGACACTTGGAAATCAATAACTAAAATACAAATGCTCTAAACATACATTTTTTTTATTGAACCACATTCATGTTTCTATCAGTGACTTCATTATTGAACAGTTGTAGTGAATATTTCAAAGGTTGAATTAAGGTTGGATTTATTTAAACACCTTTCACATGTTTTTTAAATGATTTAATTCAATGGTTTGTTTCTTCTTAGTTATTGTTCTTCACATCTGTTCCAGACCCGTCCTGCACCGACAGGCCAGAGTTCAGTGCCAGCAGTTTGCTGGTGGAGGTCGGAGGCGCCGCCAACGTCAGCTGTCGCTTGTGTCGTCACGCCTGCTTGAACCGAACCCACTCCGGCCTGGAGGCTCCTCAGGGCGACACGGTGACCAACGGAACCACCGTCCTGTGGTCTGTGGAGAAGTTCACCCAGTCCAAGACCAACCTTCTGTGCTTCTACACCGTCGGTCACACTCGCCCCAGACAGTGTTGCAACAGCCTCCCCGTGGTTTCCTACCGTGAGTTACTACACACGCCCATGTAGTGTCTTGATGATTGTTTTTATTCGATTAGATCAACTTTATTGATCCCTCTGGAGGTCTCCTTCGAGACACTGTTTATCCAGTTCGTCACAAACACAAGACTTAAGATGAAATAATTTAAACACACACAAGACTCAAGATGAAATAATTTGAACAAACACAAGACTCATAGTGAAATAAGTTAAACAAACACAAGACTCAATATGGAATAATTTAAACAAACACAAGACTCAAGATGAAATAAGTAAAACAAACACAAGAGTAAAGATGAAATAAGTTAGACAAACACAATACTCAAGATGAAATAATTTAAACAAACACAATACTCAAGATTAAATAATTAAAAAAACACAAGACTCAAGATGAAATAATTTGAACAAACACAAGACTCATAGTGAAATAATTTAAACAAACACAAGACTCAATATGGAATAATTTAACAAAAACAAGACTCAAGATGAAATAATTTAAACAAACACAAGACTCAATATGGAATAATTTAAACAAACACAAGACTCAAGATGAAATAAGTAAAACAAACACAAGACTCAATATGGAATAATTTAACAAAAACAAGACTTAAGATGAAATAAGTTAAACAAAAACAAGAGTAAAGATGAAATAAGTTAAACAAACACAATACTCAAGATTAAATAATTAAAAAAAACACAAGACTCAAGATGAAATAGGTTTAACGAACACAAGACTCAAGATGAAATAAGTTAAACAAACACAAGACTCAATATGGAATAATTTAAACAAACACAAGACTCAAGATGAAATAAGTAAAACAAACACAATGCTCAATATGGAATAATTTAACAAAAACAAGACTCAAGATGAAATAAGTTAAACAAAAACAAGAGTGAAGATGAAATAAGTTAAACAAACACAAGACTCAATATGGAATAATTTAACAAAAACAAGACTCAAGATGAAATAAGTTAAACAAAAACAAGACTCAAGATGAAATAAGTTAAACAAACACAAGACTCAATATGAAATAATTAAAAAAAACAAAAAAAACTGAAGATGAAATATTTAAACAAACACAAGACTCAAGATGAAATAATTTGAACAAACACAAAACTCAAGATGGAATAATTTTAACAAGCACAAGACTCAAGATGAAATAATTTAAACACACACAAGACTCAAGATGAAATAATTTAAACAAACAAGACTCAAGATGAAAGAATTTAAACACACACAAGACTCAAGATGAAATAATTTAAACAAACACAAGACTAAAGATGAAATAATTTAAACACACACAAGACTCAAGATGAAATAATTTAAACAAACACAAGACTCAAGATGAAATAATTTAAACACACACAAGACTCAAGATGAAATAATTTAAACAAACACAAGACTCAAGATGAAATAATTTAAACACACACAAGACTCAAGATGAAATAATTTAAACAAACACAAGACTCAAGATGAAATAAGTTACACAAACACAAGACTCAAGGTGAAATAATTTAAACACACACAAGACTCAAGATGAAATAAGTTAAACAAACACGGACTCAAGGTGAAATAATTTAAACAAACACAAGACTCAAGATGAAATAAGTTAAACAAACACAAGACTCAAGATGAAATAAGTTAAACAAACACAAGACTCAAGATGAAATAATTTAAACAAACACAAGACTCAAGATGAAATAAGTTAAACAAACACAAGACTCAAGATGAAATAAGTTAAACAAACACGGACTCAAGGTAAAATAATTTAAACAAACACAAGACTCAAGATGAAATCATTTAAACAAACACAAGACTCAAGATGAAATAAGTTAAACAAACACAAGACTCAAGATGAAATAATTTAAACAAACACAAGACTCAAGATGAAATAAGTTAAACAAACACAAGACTCAAGATGAAATAAGTTAAACAAACACGGACTCAAGGTGAAATAATTTAAACAAACACAAGACTCAAGATGAATTAATTAAAAAAAACACAAGAGTCAAGGTGAAATAATTTAAACAAACACAAGACTCAAGATGAAATAATTTAAACAAACACAAGACTCAAGATGAAATAATTTAAACAAACACAAGACTCAAGATGAAATAAGTTAAACAAACACAAGACTCAAGATGAAATAACTTAAACAAACACAAGACTCAAGATGAAATAATTTAAACAAACACAAGACTCAAGATGAAATAAGTTAAACAAACACAAGACTCAAGATGAAATAAGTTAAACAAACACGGACTCAAGGTGAAATAATTTAAACAAACACAAGACTCAAGATGAATTAATTAAAAAAAACACAAGACTCAAGGTGAAATAATTTAAACAAACACAAGACTCAAGATGAAATAATTTAAACAAACACAAGACTCAAGATGAAATAATTTAAACAAACACAAGACTCAAGATGAAATAAGTTAAACAAACACAAGACTCAAGATGAAATAAGTTAAACAAACACGGACTCAAGGTGAAATAATTTAAACAAACACAAGACTCAAGATGAAATAAGTTAAACAAACACAAGATTCAAGATGAAATAATTTAAACAAACACAAGACTCAAGATGAAATAATTTATACAAACTCAAGACTCAAGATGAAATAATTTAAACAAACACAAGACTCAAGATGAAATAAGTAAAACAAACACAAGACTCAATATGGAATAATTGAACAAAAACAAGACTCAAGATGAAATAAGTTAAACAAAAACAAGACTCAATATGGAATAATTTAACAAAAACAAGACTCAAGATGAAATAAGTTAAACAAACACAAGACTCAAGATTAAATAATTTAAAACAAACACAAGACTCAATATGAAATAATTAAAAAAAAACACAAAACTGAAGATGAAATATTTAAACAAACACAAGACTCAAGATGAAATAATTTGAACAAACACAAAACTCAAGATGAAATAATTTAAACAAGCACAAGACTCAAGATGAAATAATTTAAACACACACAAGACTCAAGATGAAATAATTTAAACAAGCACAAGACTCAAGATGAAATAATTTAAACACACACAAGACTCAAGATTAAATAATTTAAACAAACACAAGACTCAAGATGAAATAATTTAAACACACACAAGACTAAAGATGAAATAATTTAAACAAACACAAGACTCAAGATGAAATAATTTAAACAAACACAAGACTCAAGATGAAATAAGTTAAACAAACACAAGACTCAAGATGAAATAAGTTACACAAACACAAGACTCAAGGTGAAATAATTTAAACACACACAAGACTCAAGATGAAATAAGTTAAACAAACATGGACTCAAGGTGAAATAAGTTAAACAAACACAAGACTCAAGATGAAATAAGTTAAACAAACACAAGACTCAAGATGAAATAATTTAAACAAACACAAGACTCAAGATGAAATAAGTTAAACAAACACGGACTCAAGATGAAATAAGTTAAACAAACACAAGACTCAAGATGAAATAATTTAAACACACACAAGACTCAAGATGAAATAAGTTACACAAACACAAGACTCAAGATGAAATAATTTAAACAAACACAAGACTCAAGATGAAATAAGTTAAACAAACACAAGACTCAAGATGAAATAATTTAAACACACAAGACTCAAGATGAAATAATTTAAACAAACACAAGACTCAAGATGAAATAATTTAAACACACACAAGACTCAAGATGAAATAATTTAAACAAACACAAGACTCAAGATGAAATAAGTTACACAAACACAAGACTCAAGATGAAATAATTTAAACACACACAAGACTCAAGATGAAATAATTTAAACAAACACAAGACTCAAGATGAAATAAGTTACACAAACACAAGACTCAAGATGAAATAATTTAAACACACACAAGACTCAAGATGAAATAATTTAAACACACACAAGACTCAAGATGAAATAATTTAAACAAACACAAGACTCAAGATGAAATAAGTTAAACAAACACAAGACTCAAGATGAAATAAGTTAAACAAACACAAGACTCAAGATGAAATAAGTTAAACAAACACAAGACTCAAGATGAAATAATTTAAACAATTGTGATTCTCAGCCTTAAGTCAGTTCGAACACTTGTGTTTGTCTCCTCAGAACCTCCTCAGAACGTCTCCTTCTCAGCTCAGTCCGGTCCAGTGATGGAGGATCAGCTCATGACGCTGCAGTGCGACGTCCGCGATGTGGTTTTTGTTGGATCCCTGAACCTGACGCTCTACAGGGAAGAAGAGTCGCTTCATGGATCGAGCCACAGGATCGACGTGAGGAAGAGTTCTGACTGGAACGTGAGCTTTCCCTTCAACGTCAGCAGAGAGGATCAGGGAGCTCGGTTCTGGTGTGAAGCCCAGCTCAGCCTGGAGGTCGGAACCGACCGACACTCACGGGTGTTCAGGTCCAACGTCGTCACCGCAGAGGTTTACTGTGAGTCGTCTCGGATCCACAGAGATTCCAACAATGCTTAAACAAACACAAGACTCAAGTTGAAATGAATTGGCAAAAAACACAAGAAGACGCATAAAAAATTGCAAGAATCAATATGAAAGGAAGAAAATAAAACAAAACACGAGACCTAAGATGAAATAATTGACAAAAAACAAGAAAATGCATAAACAAACACATGACTTAAGATGAAACAACTTGACAAAAAAAGAAAATGGCATAAGATGAAATAACTTCACAAAACACACTATAAAACGTGTAAAAAGACATGACTCAAGATGAAATGAAGAAAACAGAAACAAACACAAGACTTTAAATGAAATAACCTGACAAAAAGCACAAGAAAACGTGCAAACAAACACAAGATTAAATAACTTGATAAAATCCCAAGAAAATTGAGAGAAAAAACACTATAAAACGTGTCAAAAGACAAGACTCAAAATGAAATAAAGAAAAAATTAACAAAAACAAGACTTTAGATGAAATAACTTGACAAAAAAACACTATAAAACGTGTAAAAACACAAGGCTTAAGATGAAATGAAAAAACACATAAAAAAACACAAGACTCAAGATGAAATAATAGAAAAAAAGCAAGAAAATGCATAAACAAACACATGGCTTAAGATTCAATAACTTGACAAAAAAGGAAAAGACTCAAGATGAAATAATTAACAAAAAAACACAAGAAAATACATAAACAAACACAAGACTCAAGATGAAATAATTGACAAAAAAACACAAGAAAATACAAGAAAATACATAAACAAACACAAGACTCAAGATGAAATAATTGACAAAGAACACAAGAAAATACATAAACAAACACAAGACTCAAGATGAAATAATTGACAAAAAACACAAGAAAATACATAAACAAACACAAGACTCAAGATGAAATAATTGACAAAAAACACAAGAAAATACATAAACGAACACAAGACTCAAGATGAAATAATAGACAAAAAACACAAGAAAATACATAAACAAACACAAGACTCAAGATGAAATAATTGACAAAAACACAAGAAAATACATAAAAACACAAGACTCAAGATGAAATAATTGACAAAAACACAAGAAAATACATAAACAAACACAAGATGAAATAATATACAAAAAACACAAGAAAATACATAAACAAACACAAGACTCAAGATGAAATAATTGACAAAAAACACAAGAAAATACATTAACAAACACAAGACTCAAGAGTAAATAATTGACAAAAAACACAAGAAAATACATAAACAAACACAAGACTCAAGATGAAATAATTGACAAAAACACAAGAAAATACATAAACAAACACAAGATGAAATAATATACAAAAAACACAAGAAAATACATAAACAAACACAAGACTCAAGATGAAATAATTGACAAAAAACACAAGAAAATACATAAACAAACACAAGACTCAAGATGAAATAAATGACAAAAAACACAAGAAAATACATAAACAAACACAAGATGAAATAATATACAAAAAACACAAGAAAATACATAAACAAACACAAGACTCAAGATGAAATAATTGACAAAAAACACAAGAAAATACATAAACAAACACAAGACTCGAGATGAAATAATAGACAAAAAACACAAGAAAATACATAAACAAACACAAGATTCAAGATTAAATAATAGACAAAAAACACAAGAAAATACATAAACAAACACAAGACTCAAGATGAAATAATATACAAAAAACACAAGAAAATACATAAACAAACACAAGACTCAAGATGAAATAATTGACAAAAACACAAGAAAATACATAAACAAACACAAGATGAAATGATATACAAAAAACACAAGAAAATACATAAACAAACACAAGACTCAAGATGAAATAATTGACAAAAACACAGGAAAATACATAAACAAACACAAGATGAAATAATATACAAAAAACACAAGAAAATACATAAACAAACACAAGATTCAAGATGAAACAATTGACAAAAAACACAAGAAAATACATTAACAAACACAAGAGTAAATAATTGACAAAAAACACAAGAAAATACATAAACAAACACAAGACTCAAGATGAAATAATATACAAAAAACACAAGAAAATACATAAACGAATACAAGACTCAAGATGAAATAATAGACAAAAAACACAAGAAAATACATAAACAAACACAAGACTCAAGATTAAATAATAGACAAAAAACACAAGAAAATACATAAACAAACACAAGATGAAATAATAGACAAAAAACACAAGAAAATACATAAACAAACACAAGACTCAAGATGAAATAATTGACAAAAAACACAAGAAAATACATTAACAAACACAAGACTCAAGAGTAAATAATAAACAAAAAGCAAGAAAATGCATAAACAAATACATAGCTTAAGATGCAATAACTTGACAAAAAAGGAAAAGACTCAAGATGAAATAATTGACAAAAAACACAAGAAAATACATAAACAAACACAAGACTCAAGATGAAATAATTGACCAAAAACACAAGAAAATACATTTTACAGTTTAGATAAATTAACTTCGCAAAAACCTCTTAAAATGCATAAACAAACACAAGATGAAACAACCACAATAAAATGACCTAAGAAACACTTCTGCCAGCAACGATGTCCAACAAGTGCCTTTGATTTTGTGCAGATAAGCCGCGGCTCAAGGGTCCTCCAGGGTCTTCAACCATGGACCTGAGCGCAGGAGAGCGACTCCAGCTCAACTGCTCCGCTGACGGGAACCCGGCGCCCGACTACAGGTGGACCCACCCGTCCTCGCCTCGACCTCTGACCCACGACCAGGTGCTCACGCTGGAGTCGGTGGCGTCGGGCGACGAGGGCGAGTACATCTGCTCGGCCAGCAACGCGGCGGGAGAGTCGAGCTACAGGGTCGTCGTGGTCGTCCGAGGTGAGCAGCTTTAGGCTTGGAAAAATAGGTCACGGGGTCAAACAGAGGTCGCAGGCATTACAAGTGGAACCCAGAGTCAATGATTCAAGCAACGTTTGTAAATGAAGTTTCTAAAGTTTAAATGTTTTATAACTTAATGACATTTCCACACAAAAGGTTGGATTTGTTTCTATTTTGAACAATTAAATTGTAAACAATATATAATATTTTCAAAATTATTTTTTATTTACACACAGATATTCTGATTCCACTAATTCACAAAAACATTTTTATAAATTCAATATATTTATTTTTATTTATATAGAATTGTTGGTGTAGCGGAATATACTGGGTTTAAGAAATGATTCATTTAGAAAATATAGAAATTAATTAAATGATCAAATATATATATATATATATATATATTTATATATATCTTTAAAAATAAAATATATATACATAAAGTTGTTTTTTTCAATATATATATATATATATATATATATACTGTATATATATCTTTAACAATAAAAATATGTATGTATATATACTTATATGTATAACCATAACTATATATTATACTATAATGTAATTGTACTACTATATATACAGTATATATAAAGCCATATCTATACGTCCACAGGTGACATCAAGTACATCATCATCATTGCAGTCGTTCTGAGCGTCGTGATCCTCGTCGGCGTCCCTGCGGCGCTCGTCTACGCTCGATACTACAGCCTGAACCGAACAGGACAGTACAGCATCGGAGAAGTTTTTCACCTCAGCCGGCACCACTGAGGTACCACTCGGAGAATCCCTTCTCTCCGGGCCCCGGGTCGGCTGGGAAACAACACTATCTATGACGTTGCACTTTATGTTCAAACGTGTCCGAGTCTGTCTGTGAGGCCGTCGTTTGTTCCTCTCACTTCAAAGTACATGAATGTTGGTGATTGATGGTAAATAAACATTTGGATTTTGACGCTTGTGTGATCGAGTACATTTAGTGACACTGCTATATATGAAACTAATGCATTTGTGAGGTTTGGTAGTTGTAGAAGTAGAATTAGTAAAAACAGTAGTAGAAATAGAATAAGTAGTAGTAAAAGTAGCAGTAGAAGTAGAATTAGTAGCTGAAGTATTATTAGTAAAAGCAGAAATAGAATTAGTGGTAGAAATATAAATAGAAGTAGAATTAGTAGCTGAAGTATTAATAGTAAAAGCAGTAGTAGAATTAGTAGTAGAAATATAAGTAGAAGTAGAATTAGTAGTAGAAGTGTAATTAGTAAAATCAGTTGTAGAATTAGTATTAGAAATATAAGTAGTAGTAGAAGTAGAATTAGTAGTAGAAGTAGAATTAGTAAAAGCAGTAGTAGAATTAGTAGTAGAATTAGAAGTAGGAGTAGAATTAGTAGTAGAAGTATTATTAGTAAAAGCAGTAGTAGAATTAGTAGTAGAAATATAAGTAGTAGTAGAAGTAGAATTCGTAGTAGAAGTAGAATTAGTAAAAGCAGTAGTAGAAGTAGAAGTAGTAGTAGAAGTATAATTAGTAGTAGAAGTATTATTAGTAAAAGCAGTAGTAGAATTAGAAGTAGAAATATAAGTAGTAGTAGAAGTAGAATAAGTAGTAGAAGTAGAATTAGTAAAAGCAGTAGTAGAAGTAGAAGTAGTAGTAGAAGTAGAATTAGTAGTAGAAGTATTATTAGAAAAAGCAGTTGTAGAATTAGTAGTAGAAGTAGAATTAGTAGTAGAAATAGAATAGGTAGTAGTAGAAGTAGAAGTAGAATTAGTAAAAGCAGTAGTAGAAGTAGAATTAGTAGTAGAAGTATTATTGGAAAAAGCAGTTGTAGAATTAGTAGTAAAGTATATTTAGTAGTAGAAATAGAATAGGTAGCAGTAGTAGTAGAAGTAGAAGTAGAAGTAGAAGTAGAATTAGTAAAAGCAGTAGTAGAATTGTTAGTAGAAATAGAAGAAGTAATAGTAGAATTAGTAGTAGAAGTAGAATTACTACTTCTACTACTGCGTTTACTAATTCTATTTCTACTACTAATTCTACTTCTACTACTATTATACTACTGCTTTTACTAATTCAATACTTTCAAGCATTTAAGTCCATACAGATCCTGCATTAACACGGTATTTTCTTCTGGAAAAAGTCTGACTTTGATGATTTAAAAAATATCTATAAATTGATGTATTAAAAAGTAATTATTACTAAATGAAGTTGAGGAGGAAGTAAAGTAGTTGTCGCCCCCTGCAGGTCACTCTGTGACACTGACAGTCAAGAGGATTACAGCGTCTCTGCTGTCACCTGTCAGTCAACTTGACGAGATAAATCACGTGACTCAAAAGTGAAACTTATGTTCATGCTCGAGTAGTTTGTAGTAATTTTCCTGCTGCACCACACTAGTCTTGTGTAGTACCACCAAGAGTACTGTAGTTTAATGTACGTTTAATGTTAGTCCTTGTTGTTCTCAAAATGGCCAGAGGATGGCGCCGTAATGTCTGATGAAAGTATAATATCTGAAGAAAGTATAATATCTGATGAAAGTATAACACTATACGTTGAACGCAGCTTGCAACGCGTTCCATGTATTTAGGTCGGCCCTGGGTCTTCCACCTATCCAGTTAAAATCGTCACATCATGTAAATTAAGTGTCACCAATAATGTGCGAGGTTCCCTGAACGCAGCACTGTGCGGTCACGTGACCCAAACAGGAAGTTAGAAACTGAAGAAGCGAGCGGTGCTTTTTTATGTTTGTTTTTAATGTTTTTATGTTTAATTTTGTAAAAGAATATAATATTATTCTAGATTATATCATTTGATATTTTCTTAAAATAATCATTGGTAAACACAAGTCGAGACAACGCAAATAAAATAGTATTTGCATAAACGTTTGTGACAGATTTTATAAAAACAAACGAATAAACCCCAAAACAATTCGTTTTTAAAAAAATTAAAATTCTTATTGTTATGAAGATTATTAATGTATATAGAAGTTTGTTTTCAAACTGACTTTCACAAAAATGTTAAACTGGATTTTATCATATTTTAAGACTGTTTAGAAAAGGAGATTTTCAGAATCAGAAACACATTTAAATCAAAATTTAAATTAAATTTGTCTTTAAAGTAAAACTAAAGCCTTGTAAAGTAAACTCAAAAATAAAAGGGGGGCATTTTTTTTCCAATATAAAACCACCAGCGTGTACTCCTTGGCGGAGGTATGCACAGTCTGGGTGCTTTCCTTGTTAAGCTTAAACTAGTTCTGATGTGTTTTTATGTTTCTTTTTAGTGTGCGTGTGGGTTATTGTCTTGTTTTTGTTTTAGTGTGTGTTCTTGTCATGGTTTTGTTTCAGTGTGTTATTGACTTGTTTTTGTTTTATTGTGTGTTCTCGTAATGTTTTTGTTTTAGTGTGTGTTCTCGTAATGTTTTTGTTTTAGTGTGTGTTCTTGTCATGGTTTTGTTTTAGTGTGTGTTCTCGTAATGTTTTTGTTTTAGTGTGTGTTCTTGTCATGGTTTTGTTTCAGTGTGTTATTGACTTGTTTTTGTTTTATTGTGTTATTGACTTGTTTTTGTTTTATTGTGTGTTCTCATAATGTTTTTGTTTTAGTGTGTGTTCACGTAATGTTTTTGTTTTAGTGTGTGTTCTTGTCATGGTTTTGTTTCAGTGTGTTATTGACTTGTTTTTGTTTTATTGTGTGTTCTTGTAATGTTTTTGTTTTATTGTGTGTTCTTGTCATGGTTTTGTTTCAGTGTGTTATTGACTTGTTTTTGTTTTATTGTGTGTTCTCGTAATGTTTTTGTTTTAGTGTGTGTTCTTGTCATGGTTTTGTTTTAGTGTGTTATTGACTTGTTTTTGTTTTATTGTGTGTTCTCGTGATGTTTTTGTTTTATTGTGTGTTCTCGTAATGTTTTTGGTTTTAGTGTGTGTTCTTGTCATGGTTTTGTTTTAGTGTGTGTTCTCGTAATGTTTTTGGTTTTAGTGTGTGTTCTTGTCATGGTTTTGTTTTAGTTTGTGTTCTCGTAATGTTTTTGTTTTAGTGTGTGTTCTCGTAATGTTTTTGTTTTAGTGTGTGTTCTCGTAATGTTTTTTTTTAGTGTGTGTTCTCGTAATGTTTTTGTTTTCGTGTGTGTTCTTGTCATGGTTTTGTTTTAGTGTGTGTTCTCGTAATGTTTTTGTTTTAGTGTGTGTTCTTGTCATGGTTTTGTTTTATTGTGTGTTCTCGTAATGTTTTTGTTTTAGTGTGTGTTCTTGTCATGGTTTTGTTTTAGTGTGTGTTCTCGTAATGTTTTTGTTTCAGTGTGTTATTGACTTGTTTTTGTTTTATTGTGTTATTGACTTGTTTTTGTTTTATTGTGTTATTGACTTGTTTTTGTTTTATTGTGTGTTCTCATAATGTTTTTGTTTTAGTGTGTGTTCTCGTAATGTTTTTGTTTTAGTGTGTGTTCTTGTCATGGTTTTGTTTCAGTGTGTTATTGACTTGTTTTTGTTTTATTGTGTGTTCTCGTAATGTTTTTGTTTTAGTGTGTGTTCTTGTCATGGTTTTGTTTCAGTGTGTTATTGACTTGTTTTTGTTTTATTGTGTGTTCTCGTAATGTTTTTGTTTTAGTGTGTGTTCTTGTCATGGTTTTGTTTCAGTGTGTTATTGACTTGTTTTTGTTTTATTGTGTGTTCTCGTGATGTTTTTGTTTTAGTGTGTGTTCTCGTAATGTTTTTGTTTTAGTGTGTGTTCTTGTCATGGTTTTGTTTTAGTGTGTGTTCTCATAATGTTTTTGTTTTAGTGTGTGTTCTCGTAATGTTTTTGTTTAAGTGTGTGTTCTCGTAATGTTTTTGTTTTAGTGTGTGTTCTTGTCATGGTTTTGTTTTAGTGTGTGTTCTCGTAATGATTTTGTTTTAGTGTGTGTTCTTGTCATGGTTTAGTTTTAGTGTGTGTTCTCGTAATGTTTTTGTTTTAGTGTGTGTTCTCGTAATGTTTTTGTTTTAGTGTGTGTTCTCGTAATGTTTTAGTGTGTGTTCTTGTCATGGTTTTGTTTTAGTGTGTGTTCGCGTAATGTTTTTGTTTTAGTGTGTGTTCTCGTAATGTTTTTGTTTTAGTGTGTGTTCTCGTAATGTTTTTGTTTTAGTGTGTGTTCTTGTCATGGTTTTGTTTCAGTGTGTTATTGACTTGTTTTTGTTTTATTGTGTTATTGACTTGTTTTTGTTTTATTGTGTGTTCTCGTAATGTTTTTGTTTTAGTGTGTGTTCTTGTCATGGTTTTGTTTCAGTGTGTTATTGACTTGTTTTTGTTTTATTGTGTGTTCTCGTAATGTTTTTGTTTTAGTGTGTGTTCTTGTCATGGTTTTGTTTCAGTGTGTTATTGACTTGTTTTTGTTTTATTGTGTGTTCTCGTAATGTTTTTGGTTTAGTGTGTGTTCTCGTAATGTTTTTGTTTGAGTGTGTGTTCTTGTCATGGTTTTGTTTCAGTGTGTTATTGACTTGTTTTTGTTTTATTGTGTGTTCTCGTGATGTTTTTGTTTTAGTGTGTGTTCTCGTAATGTTTTTGTTTTAGTGTGTGTTCTTGTCATGGTTTTGTTTTAGTGTGTGTTCTCGTAATGTTTTTGTTTTAGTGTGTGTTCTCGTAATGTTTTTGTTTTAGTGTGTGTTCTCGTAATGGTTTTGTTTTAGTGTGTGTTCTTGTCATGGTTTTGTTTCAGTGTGTTATTGACTTGTTTTTGTTTTATTGTGTTATTGACTTGTTTTTGTTTTATTGTGTGTTCTCGTAATGTTTTTGTTTTAGTGTTTGTTCTCGTAATGTTTTTGTTTTAGTGTGTGTTCTTGTCATGGTTTTGTTTTAGTGTGTGTTATCGTAATGTTTTTGTTTTAGTGTGTGTTCTCGTAATGTTTTTGTTTTAGTGTGTGTTCTTGTCATGGTTTTGTTTCAGTGTGTTATTGACTTGTTTTTGTTTTATTGTGTTATTGACTTGTTTTTGTTTTATTGTGTGTTCTCGTAATGTTTTTGTTTTAGTGTGTGTTCTCGTAATGTTTTTGTTTTAGTGTGTGTTCTTGTCATGGTTTTGTTTCAGTGTGTTATTGACTTGTTTTTGTTTTATTGTGTGTTCTCGTAATGTTTTTGTTTTAGTGTGTGTTCTTGTCATGGTTTTGTTTCAGTGTGTTATTGACTTGTTTTTGTTTTATTGTGTGTTCTCGTAATGTTTTTGGTTTAGTGTGTGTTCTTGTCATGGTTTTGTTTCAGTGTGTTATTGACTTGTTTTTGTTTTATTGTGTTATTGACTTGTTTTTGTTTTATTGTGTGTTCTCGTAATGTTTTTGTTTTAGTGTGTGTTCTCGTAATGTTTTTGGTTTAGTGTGTGTTCTCGTAATGTTTTTGTTTTAGTGTGTGTTCTCATAATGTTTTTGTTTGAGTGTGTATGTTCAGGTCATATTTTAGTTTTTTGCATGATATTTTCATGTTTTTGTTTTAGTGCATGTGTGTTATTGTCATGTTTTTTTAGTAGATATTATGAAAAGAACAACAAATACATGATCTTATTATCTTGTGTGGATACATATATATTTGTATATCATTTTATTGATTTGACTTTTCTGGAAATCATTTTCATCTATTTTTACCGTTGAATAATTTATTATCATTTTACATTAATGCTAGGCTTTTTGGATGAAATAAATATATAAATAGTTTTAACTAAAATTAAATTGTCACACTCCATCCATCCATCAGTCTTTCCTCCTCCTCTCGCTGTCATCCACGGCGGCCATTGATCTTTGAATGATAGAACTGTGGCGTTAACGATCTTTGTCAATAAAGTTTGGGTTTACTTGTCAACGAGGAAGTGAAGGTTCATGTTATCGTCAATATTTGTTCTTTTTATATAATATCTATTTGAGATTTTATTACAGAACATTATGGTTTGTGTGTTCTCATCATGCTTTAGTGTGTGTGTGTGTTCTTGTCATGCTTAGTGTGTGTGTTTTCGTGTGTGTTTTAGTTTGTGTGTGTGTTTACTTGTCATTATTTAATTTGTATAAGTTTTAGTTTGTGTGTGTTCTCATCATGTTTTAGTGTGTTTGTGTTCTTGTCATGCCTTAGTGTGTGTGTGTTTTAGTTTGTGTGTGTTTTAGTTTGTGTGTGTTTACTTGTCATTATTTATTTTGTGTATGTTTTAGTTTGTGTATGTTCTCGTCATGTTATAGTTTGTGTGTGTTCTTTTCATGCTTTAGTGTGTGTGTGTTTTCAAATGTGTTTTAGTTTGCGTGTGTGTTTACTTTTCATTATTTATTTTGTGTATGTTTTAGTTTGTGTGTGTTCTCATCATGTTTTAGTGTGTGTGTTTTAGTTTGTTTGTCTTTTAGTTTGTGTGTGTACTTGCTATCTTTTTTGTTTCAGTGTGTGAGTATTCACATCATGTTTTTAGTGTGTGTGTTTTAGTTTGTTTGTCTTTTAGTTTGTGTGTGTACTTGTTATCTTTTTTGTTTTAGTGTGTGTGTATTCTAGTTTGTGTGTGTGTTCTCGTCATGTTTTAGTGTCTGTGTTTTAATTTGTTTGTCTTTTAGTTTGTGTGTGTACTTGTTATCTTTTTGTTTTAGTGTGTGTACTTATCATGCTTTAGTGTGTGTGTGTTTACTTTGTGTGTCTGTTCTTGTCTTTTTCTTTTTATGCGTCTACTTGTCATGTTTTTGTTTTGGTTTGTGTATGTGTTCTTCTCATGTGTTTTTGTGTGTTTTCCTTTGTGTTAGTGTTCTTTTCATTTGTTTTCTTTGTTGGATGTGTACTTTTCACGTAGTTATTTAGTTTAATTGCGTTCGTATTATGTTTACTGTGTGTGTTCTTGTTGAGTTTTTGTGTGTGTGTTCCTTTCAGATTTTTTGTTTTAGCGAGTGTGTTATTGTCATGTTTAAAAAATATATATATTTCTGTTGTTGTCAGGTATGTTTTGAAGGTTGTGTGTTTTTTCAAATGTCATTGTTTGATTGTATGCGTGTTCTTGTTGTGAATTTGTTCAAGTGAGTGTGTTGTGAGTGTTTTGTTATACAATTACCAAAAATTGTATTGTTTATTCCAACAACAACGTCGCACTGTTGCATTTTTTAATTGATCTTTATTTAAAAAACATTTCTTTTCGATGACAAAAAAAAAAAAAACCCTTAGTGTTTCTTTCTTTTTGCTTCACTGAGGCTTGATCTGAGAGTCCTGCTGTGATGGGGATTGAAGTGGAACATCCGCGTGTAAGTGAGGAGGAGGAGGAGGAGGAAGAGGAGGAGGAGGATGGAGGGAGGAGGAGGAGGAGAGAGGAGGGGAGACGGGCTTCTCCACGGAGGTGGGGAGTGGCTGGGGGAAACCAATGTGGCAGGAGAAAGAGGGAGGAGAGGATAGAGGGAGGAAAGGAGGGAGCGACGGTAGCCGCCAACATCCATGAAGACAGCGAGTGTTTTCATCCATCGCTGCTCTGCGGAGAGACGGGGGGTGAGGCAGGGGGTGAGACAGGAGGAGAGAGACTCTGCTGCTCCTCAGACGACAAAGGTGAGTGTTTTCCTCCTGCAGCAGCGCGAGACATGCGGCGTGTCTCGTCCTCATACACATGTATTTACAAGTATATCAATATATATATATATAAATATGTGTCAAGATCCTCCTGGCGTCTCACTACGAGCCGCTAGAATCACGTCGATCCACTCGAAGGTCTGACCTGAGGAGGCTTCAGGGTTCTGGTCCAGCATCATCGTGGAGACTCTGGCTCTCCTGCAGGGCCCCAGCGTCCCCCCCCCCAAAAAAACCACCTCCTCCTCCAGGTCTGACTCCAGCACAGCATTCCTTGGAGGTTCTGAGGGGATCGATATGACGGTGACATCATCCTGTCTGCAACCTTCAGCTGGAACTTCTAGCACAGGTCGTCACCACAGGTGAAGGCGGGAGACGCGCACAGGTGCAAATCCTGAGAAGAAAACAACTGGAGGTCACTTCCTGTGACCACGATGTCGTTCGAACCAGGATCAATCTCTACTCTTGGACATCATGAAGATCTAACTTCCTTCAAACTTACATTTGAGCAACACATTGTTTACTGGAACTAAAACTCTCCTGTTCAACTTGTTTTTTACTGGTTTTATCTGTTTTTCTGGTTAATGTTTGACTGTTTTATTGATTTGTCTGTGTATTTGTTTATTTTTGTGTTCATTCTGTTACGTTTGTGTTCATTTGTCGGTTAGCTTTGTCTTTGTGTTATGTTTATACACTTTTTGCATGTGCTTATGTGTTTGTATGTTTCTTTTTAGTGTGTGTGTGGGTTATTGTCTTGTTTTTGTTTTAGTGTGTGTTCTTGTCATGGTTTTGTTTCAGTGTGTGTTATTGTAATTTTTTTGTTTTAGTGTATATGTTCTTGTCATATTTTAGTTTTTCGTGGGTTAGCTTTGTCTTTGTGTTATGTTTATACACTTTTTGCATGTGCTAATGTGTTTGTATGTTTTTTTTAGTGCATGTGTGTTATTGTCATGTTTTTTTTTACTGTTTGTGTTCTTGTCATGTTCTTCTTTTAGTGTATGTGTCTTATTGTCATTTATTCGTTTGAGTGTCCTCTTGTTGTGTGTTATTTTATTTTGTTTTATGTTTGTGTTCTTGTCATGTTTGTGTTTTAGTTTATATGTGCGTTCTTGTCATGTTTTTGATTTGATTTTAGTCATTTTTTTTTGTTTTAATCTGGTTGTGTTTTTTTGCTGTTTGTGTGTCCTTGTTAGTTGTTTTTTTTGTTTTAATGTGTGCGTTCTTGTCATGTTTTTGTTTAATTTTAGTTCTTGTCTTGTTTTTGTTTTAATGGGGTTGTGTTTTTCCTGTTGCTGTTTCAATGTTTATGTGTTCTTGTTGATAGTTTTTGGTGTTTGTGTCTTCTTGCAAGATGTATTTGTTATAATGTGTAGGTTTCTTGTCATGTTATTTTGTTAATGGTGGGTCTTCTTTTTGTCGTTTTTCCATTTAAGGTGTGTTTTTTCATGTATTGTTTTAGTGTGTGTGATATTTTCATTCATTTTTGCTTAATTATGTGCATGTTCTTGCCATGTTTTTTTTTTAACGCTTTCTTTTTACATTTTTATTTTTAGTGTCTGTGTTCTTGCCATGTTTTTGTTTAAGTATATGTGTTATTTTTAAATCTTTATTTATAGTGTGTGTTTTGGCCATGTTTTTATTACGCTTGTGTACTCAACACATCAAGTGTATTTGTGTCTTTATGTCGACGTGTGTGTAATCTTGTGTTTATCTTTTCCTTGCTGCTAATTGATGCTGTTGTGTTTGTTTTTCGAGCTTCTGCTCAGATCACTAGTGTAGTTTGTGAGTTTGTTTCATTTCAGACACTTTGTTTTTGTTTTCCCACAGAACACAACGACACGTTCGCTCATGGATCCTGGACCAGGACTCACGGCTGGATCTGACTGAGGCGTCGTTGGACTTCTTTTGTATTTGGGCTGCTTTGGAAAGATGCAAACACTCGTTCTTTTTGGACCACGAAACTCGGGAAAGTCTTTCCTCCGAGACGCAGCCCTGGACACCGTTGTGTCTGTTTCCTCGGCTTCTTCGTTGCGAATGGGACGACATGCCATCGGGTTCTGGTCAGCAGGGGCTCAGGGCTCTTGCTGAAATGGCTCGTGTGTTTTGAGACACGAAGACGACGGCGTCAATGCATCATAAGTGATCCTCCTGTTGACTCCCGACGATCACGGCCGCAGTGAGGCGCTAAACTGACCGAGTCCGCTCCGATGGGTGCCGGCAGAGACCCGGTCTGACCCCGGTTTGACCTTGCGGTGACCTTTGACTCCTCCGGTCCTGGCTCTCCATCTGCTCTGCTGCCTGGGTTCCGGAACGCTCCGCCCTGGGGCCCCGAACGAGCCAATCGGGATGAAGAAGAGCCGAAGTGTGCTGTCGGTGACGGGAGAGGAGGTGAGATTTTAAGTTTAAACCTAGGGCCGCACAATTCCATCCAATGGCCCACGAATGGTCCGCGAGCCTCAACTGCTTGGTAGTGAGTGACTGAAACGAGGTCCATCATCCAGGAGAGACTCAGGGAGAAGTTAAGGTCAGGCATCTGGTCTACTGGATCATGTGACCAACTGGTAGGAGTCTCAGAGAGTATCAGTCGACGCAGAGAAAAGGCTTTTTGGTAGAAGAGTCTGAACCTCTGTAATTAAACTGAATAGTGTTGAGCGTTGATGCTCGTGTTCCAGATCAAGTGTTTTTTAATGTGGTGTAAGAAAATATATACACCTAAATATTTTAAAACATATTTTTTACACAAGACTGTAGCTATATTTAAGAGCACTGTAATGATCACACAATAAATATTTAACAAACTAATTGATAAATGTATGTATATATTTAATATATTTATTTATATTATTAATATTTATTAACTTCTTTTACTGTTTATATACATATATTAATTTGATTTTTTACTTTTAAGTCATGTTTAATATTATTTTTACATTTAAAATTAACATTCTAACGTCAACAGAGTTTACTCATTTTTGTGTTGCCATTAAACATCCGGCCACTAGATGGCAGCAGTCATTACGCCCTCCACAGCTAAAGGAATAATTTAAGATAAGAGATTGTGCAGATGACTGAGGGCGAGAGGATGCACTGACTCCAGCAGCTTTTAAAGCTGGTGTTTGGACATTTTTTTGCGGTCTTTAAATTCTGCAACACCAGAGTCAAGTACTGGACAATACTACACATATATCCTTGTTCCAAAAGTATCACACTTAATTTTTGTTGTCTTTGTATCGTGATACATATCGTCAGATTCTTGCCAAATACACAGTCATACTGATAATGATCAAATATGTCTAGTACTGTATCAAAGTGTATTTCAAATATCTTATATTTAGCACCAACTTCAAAATGCTGGGATTAACGTATACTTTTTACTCTTGTGGTGTTTATTATCTTGAGCAAGACTGTTGAGAAGGAAAAGGAGTTTGACAAGTTTTTAAAACGTTGAAAATACCGACAGACAAATTAGGATTTTCCAGTAACTGATGAATGGAAGATGTGTGTCAACGGACGAGCAAACTATTGTGTCTTCTGGATCAGTTTGCCAGTGACTCACATCTGATGAATATTCAATAGAAAAGAGGAAAGTTAAGACTCATGGAGCTGAATTCGGTGCAGGAGGGATCTCTAGTGATGCTGGTCTCACAACAACCGTGTGTTTCTGGGACTCAACAGTCGTTTTTTGGCCTCAACTAGTCCTGGTGTCGTTCTCTGGAATATCTCGTCCTATAGTCATGAGATAGAATTGAATTTATTTTTAACCCCATGAAGATTTGTTATGTAAGAAAGACATATGCAAAGATAAGCATGTATTTTTATTTCATGTTTTCTAGTATTTCCATCTGTAGTTTAAAAAAAAGAAGCTTTTATGCTAAATATTCAACAAACTGGTCATTTATTTACATAATGCTTCGGTTCCAAAAAGTGTTTATTCTGTGTTATTGATGATTTGAAGTCTTGGAAAAATATTGATACGGTAATATATTGCGATACCGCATCAATATCCGACAGCACTTTTTAATTTATTTTTTGGGAAGCGAACCAGCAACTTTCTCCCTGTGAGGCGACCGCATCATGTGTCAGAGTCAAGTCCTCGACAGTACTACACATATATACTTGTTACTACACTATCACAACACCAGATTCAAGTACTGGACAATACTACACATATATACTTGTTACTACACTATCACAACACCAGATTCAAGTACTGGACAATACTACACATATATACTTGTTACTACACTATCACAACACCAGAGTCAAGTACTGGACAATACTACACATGTATAGTTGTTACTACACTATCACAACACCAGAGTCAAGTACTGGACAATACTACACATATATACTTGTTACTACACTATCACAACACCAGAGTCAAGTACTGGACAATACTACACATATATACTTGTTACTACACTATCACAACACCAGAGTCAAGTACTGGACAATACTACACATATATACTTGTTACTACACTATCACAACACCAGAGTCAAGTACTGGACAATACTACACATATATACTTGTTACTACACTATCACAACACCAGAGTCAAGTACTGGACAATACTACACATATATACTTGTTACTACACTATCACAACACCAGAGTCAAGTACTGGACAATACTACACATATATACTTGTTACTACACTATCACAACACCAGAGTCAAGTACTGGACAATACTACACATATATACTTGTTACTACACTATCACAACACCAGAGTCAAGTACTGGACAATACTACACATATATACTTGTTACTACACTATCACAACACCAGAGTCAAGTACTGGACAATACTACACATATATACTTGTTATTACACTATCATAACACCAGAGTCAAGTACTGGACCATACTACACATATATACTTGTTATTACACTATCATAACACCAGAGTCAAGTACTCGACAATACCACACATATATACTTGTCACTACAGTATCACTACATATTGCAATGTATACATTATATCATATGGTTATATTGTGTTTAAAGATTCTTGCAAATACACATATACATATACATTTAAATATACAGTATGTATACAGTACAATATGTGTTATATATATATAATATATATACATATATACACATTTGGTGCTAAACTAATCTGAGTACTTCGAGTCTTGTTTATGGTTAAATAAGAGTGTAGAACATTGAAATGTAATCAAAACATGTCAACGATCATGAATCAAAAATAATGCCTTGCTAAAAAGTCATTGTCAGAGATGGTGTTAAACGTTTTAAAATGTGTTCACAGCGTGTGTGTGTGTGTGTGTGTGTGTGTGTGTGTGTGTGTGTGTGAGGTTATGTGTGGGAATCCACATCTGGCACGGGATGAGCAGCACGGTGGCGACACAGCATTGTTGCCTAGCAACAGCTGCCATTATCCCTGTGTTTTGTTGCTACAGTGCTGCAGTGCAGATCCGCCTGTCGGACGCACACGCACACACGCACACACGCACACCAACACACACACACCATGCAGAAGCAGAGACACACGTGAACACACAAATGTCAAATCTAAGTGTGTAATGGTTCATGTGGTGTCGCTGACATTAACGTGTTGACGTCTGGCGTCCTCCGTCCTCTCAGGACCACGTGACGGACGAGACGGCGGCTGCAGAAAAGGCGAAGTCGTCGCACTACAGCCGCTCGTACACGTCCGGAGCCACGCTGGGGTCGGAGCTGCGGCGAGGACGGAGCCGGAGACTCTCGTCCAGCCTCCAGGTCGGACCCGTCCTTCAGCACGACTGTAGTGACACATGCTTCTGTAGAACTTTAGGAATCAACACTTTTTATACTGAAGGGTGTTTTGGAAAGATTTTCCATTTTTGGGGGAACAACTGTATTTCCTGGCAAAGCCTTGCAGTACAACAGAGCCTCTCAGAGTAATACTACAAAGACACACAGAGTAATACTACGAAGACCCGCGAGGTTATACTACAAATCCTTTCTGAGTAAGAATATGAATTATCGCTGAAAAATACTTCCTTTTATCAGGTGTTTTGATTGTTTAAGCGCTTTGTGACCCCTTGTTTAGAAAAGCGCTATATGAATATTACTTACTTACTTACAAAGCCTAGGAGAGTAATACTACGAAGCTTCCTGGAGTAATACTACTGAGACACGCGGAGTAATACTACGAATCTTTGCTGATTAATATTTTAAAGCCTAGCAGATTAATACTACGTGAACACGCGTAGAAATACTATGAATCTTTGCTGATTAATATTATAAAGCCTAGCAGAGTAATACTATGTAGACACGCGGAGTAATACTACGAATCCTTGCTGATTAATATTATGAAGCCTAGCGGAGTAATACTACGAAGCTTCCCGGAGTAATACTAATGAGACCTGCGGGGTAATACTACGAAGACCTGAGCAGTAATACTACGAATCTTCTCTGAGTAACACTACGAAGCCTAGTGGACTATTTCTATGAGTAGTACTATGAAAACCTACAAAGAAACACTACCAAGCCAGAAGAATTCTACAAAGCCTAAAGAGTAATACCAAAAATGCTAGCTGAACAATACTTCTTTTCCCAGTGGAGTAAAACTACAAAGCCATGCGGAGTAATACTTAAAATCCTCGCTGAATAATACCATAAAGCCTAGCAGAGTAATACTACCTAGACCTAGGGGGTATTATTATGGAGACAAGTAGAGTAATACTACGAAGACCCGTACAATATTCCTACCAATCCTTGCTAAATTATACTACTATGCCCAGTGGAGTAATACTACGAATCCTCGCTGAATAATAGGAGTCAGTAGAAGTACAGTAATTACACCTGTAATTTAATTATTTAATACAGAAAGTGCATTGGATTATGATTATAATTTCTGAAAAAAAAAATAGTGTTAAAATATAAATAAATTGAATACATGACATATTTAAAATCATTTGAATAGAAGTAAATGAGCAAATATACAATAATTACTGTTGACCTTGATGCTGCAGGTCCCCTGCTGGCTCCGACCCCGGGACAGAACCCGATCCCCCGAAGTCCTGAGCAACGTGTCGCGTCCCACGACTCTTCCTCTCCGCATCCCTCCTCGCATCTCCATCACTCACGCCGATGCCGACAGGTCTGGATCTCACCCGACAACCCCTGAGAAAAACATTGACTCGACTCCTTCTGTCTTCCAGCTATGAGGCTGAAAACGGGGTCTCACCCGGTCTCACCCCACTGGGCTCCCAGAGTCCGGGTCTCACCCTGCATACCTCCTTCCCTCAGGGCCAGAGGAGAGAGTCCTTCCTGTACCGCTCGGACTCGGACTACGACATGTCGCCCAAAACTGTGTCGCTGAACTCGTCGCTCGCCAGTGAAGGGTGAGACGTGATGATGATGATGAGGATGAGGATGAGGATGAGGATGAGGATGAGGATGAGGATGAGGATGATGATGATGAGGATGATGATGATGATGATGATGATGATGATGATGAGGATGATGAGGATGAGGATGATGATGAGGATGAGGATGATGATGATGATGAGGATGAGGATGAGGATGATGATGATGAGGATGATGATGAGGATGATGATGATGAGGATGATGATGAGGATGATGAGGATGATGATGATGATGATGAGGATGAGGATGAGGATGAGGATGATGATGATGATGATGATGAGGATGATGAGGATGAGGATGATGATGAGGATGAGGATGATGATGATGATGAGGATGAGGATGAGGATGAGGATGAGGATGAGGATGAGGATGATGATGATGATGATGATGATGATGATGATGATGATGATGGTGATGATGATGAGGATGAGGATGAGGATGAGGATGAGGATGAGGATGATGAGGATGATGATGATGATGATGGTGATGATGATGATGATGAGGATGAGGATGAGGATGAGGATGATGATGATGATGATGGTGATGATGATGATGATGATGATGAGGATGAGGATGAGGATGAGGATGAGGATGATGATGATGATGATGATGATGATGATGATGATGATGATGATGGTGATGATGATGGTGATGATGATGATGATGATGATGATGATGATGAGGATGAGGATGAGGACGATGATGATGGTGATGGTGATGATGATGATGATGATGATGATGATGATGATGATGAAGACGATGACAAAACCTTCTGCTTCTCTCTCAGACACCAGCAAGAAGACTTCATTGTTACTCCTTTTGCCCAAGTAAGTACTGGCACTGATCTTTAACCCTTGTGTGATCCAAGGTAAAGGTTACGCAAAGGTCCGAAAACAAATGTATTTGTGGTATTCCTTGTGTTGTCTCTGGGTTAAGGAGAACGACCTCCAAAGTGTTTGCTAACTTAACTTTGAATAAATACGTACAAAGTGTTTGCTAACTAAACATTGAATAATTACGTACAAAGTGTTTGCTAACTAAACATTGAATAAATACGTACAAAGCGTTTGCTAACTCAACGTTGAATAATTACGTACAAAGTGTTTGCTAACTAAACGTTGAATAATTACGTACAAAGCGTTTGCTAACTAAACGTTGAATAATTACGTACAAAGTGTTTGCTAACTAAACGTTGAATAAATACGTACAAAGTGTTTGCTAACTAAACGTTGAATAAATACGTACAAAGTGTTTGCTAACTAAACGTTGAATAATTACGTACAAAGTGTTTGCTAACTAAACATTGAATAAATACGTACAAAGTGTTTGCTAACTAAACGTTGAATAATTAAGTACAAAGTGTTTGCTAACTAAACATTGAATAATTACGTACAAAGTGTTTGCTAACTAAACGTTGAATAATTACGTACAAAGTGTTTGCTAACTAAACGTTGAATAATTACGTACAAAGTGTTTGCTAACTAAACGTTGAATAAATACGTACAAAGTGTTTGCTAACTAAACGTTGAATAATTACGTACAAAGTGTTTGCTAACTAAACATTGAATAAATACGTACAAAGTGTTTGCTAACTAAACGTTGAATAATTACGTACAAAGCGTTTGCTAACTAAACGTTGAATAATTACGTACAAAGTGTTTGCTAACTAAACGTTGAATAAATACGTACAAAGTGTTTGCTAACTAAACGTTGAATAATTACGTACAAAGCGTTTGCTAACTAAACGTTGAATAAATACGTACAAAGTGTTTGCTAACTAAACGTTAAATAATTACGTACAAAGCGTTTGCTAACTAAACGTTGAATAATTACGTACAAAGTGTTTGCTAACTAAACATTGAATAAATACGTACAAAGTGTTTGCTAACTAAACGTTGAATAATTACGTACAAAGCGTTTGCTAACTAAACATTGAATAATTACGTACAAAGCATTTGCTAACTAAACGTTGAATAATTACGTACCAAGTGTTTGCTAACTAAACGTTGAATAAATACGTACAAAGTGTTTGCTAACTAAACGTTGAATAATTACGTACAAAGCGTTTGCTAACTAAACATTGAATAAATACGTACAAAGTGTTTGCTAACTAAACGTTGAATAATTACGTACAAAGCGTTTGCTAACTAAACGTTGAATAATTACGTACAAAGTGTTTGCTAACTAAACGTTGAATAATTACGTACAAAGTGTTTGCTAACTAAACATTGAATAATTACGTACAAAGTGTTTGCTAACTAAACATTGAATAATTACTTACGAAGTGTTTGCTAACTAAACATTGAATAATTACGTACAAAGCGTTTGCTAACTAAACGTTGAATAATTACGTACAAAGTGTTTGCTAACTAAACGTTGAATAATTACGTACAAAGTGTTTGCTAACTAAACATTGAATAATTACTTACAAAGTGTTTGCTAACTAAACATTGAATAAATACGTACAAAGTGTTTGCTAACTAAACGTTGAATAATTACGTACAAAGTGTTTGCTAACTAAACGTTGAATAATTACGTACAAAGTGTTTGCTAACTCAACGTTGAATAATTACGTACAAAGCGTTTGCTAACTAAACGTTGAATAATTACGTACAAAGTGTTTGCTAACTAAACGTTGAATAATTACGTACAAAGTGTTTGCTAACTAAACGTTGAATAATTACGTACAAAGTGTTTGCTAACTAAACGTTGAATAATTACGTACAAAGTGTTTGCTAACTAAATGTTGAATAATTATGTACAAAGCGTTTGCTAACTAAACGTTGAATAATTACGTACAAAGTGTTTGTTAACTAAACGTTGAATAAATACGTACAAAGTGTTTGCTAACTAAACGTTGAATAAATACGTACAAAGTGTTTGCTAACTAAACGTTGAATAATTACGTACAAAGTGTTTGCTAACTAAACATTGAATAAATACGTACAAAGTGTTTGCTAACTAAACGTTGAATAATTACGTACAAAGTGTTTGCTAACTAAACATTGAATAATTACGTACAAAGTGTTTGCTAACTAAACGTTGAATAATTACGTACAAAGTGTTTGCTAACTAAACGTTGAATAATTACGTACAAAGTGTTTGCTAACTAAACGTTGAATAAATACGTACAAAGTGTTTGCTAACTAAACGTTGAATAATTACGTACAAAGCGTTTGCTAACTAAACATTGAATAAATACGTACAAAGTGTTTGCTAACTAAACGTTGAATAATTACGTACAAAGCGTTTGCTAACTAAACGTTGAATAATTACGTACAAAGTGTTTGCTAACTAAACATTGAATAAATACGTACAAAGTGTTTGCTAACTAAACGTTGAATAATTACGTACAAAGCGTTTGCTAACTAAACGTTGAATAATTACGTACAAAGCATTTGCTAACTAAACGTTGAATAATAACGTACCAAGTGTTTGCTAACTAAACGTTGAATAAATACGTACAAAGTGTTTGCTAACTAAACGTTGAATAATTACGTACAAAGCGTTTGCTAACTAAACATTGAATAAATACGTACAAAGTGTTTGCTAACTAAACGTTGAATAATTACGTACAAAGCGTTTGCTAACTAAACGTTGAATAATTACGTACAAAGTGTTTGCTAACTAAACATTGAATAAATACGTACAAAGTGTTTGCTAACTAAACGTTGAATAATTACGTACAAAGTGTTTGCTAACTAAACGTTGAATAATTACGTACAAAGTGTTTGCTAACTAAACGTTGAATAATTATGTACAAAGTGTTTGCTAACTAAACGTTGAATAAATACGTACAAAGTGTTTGCTAACTAAACGTTGAATAATTACGTACAAAGTGTTTGCTAACTAAACATTGAATAAATACGTACAAAGTGTTTGCTAACTAAACGTTGAATAATTACGTACAAAGCGTTTGCTAACTAAACGTTGAATAATTACGTACAAAGTGTTTGCTAACTAAACGTTGAATAAATACGTACAAAGTGTTTGCTAAC
The DNA here is from genome assembly GCF_982586985.1 of Callionymus lyra. Classification (NCBI taxonomy): domain Eukaryota; kingdom Metazoa; phylum Chordata; class Actinopteri; order Syngnathiformes; family Callionymidae; genus Callionymus; species Callionymus lyra. The sequence continues at coordinate 44,427,491 of NC_141818.1, read as the reverse complement.
TAAACGTTGAATAATTACGTACAAAGCGTTTGCTAACTAAACGTTGAATAAATACGTACAAAGTGTTTGCTAACTAAACGTTGAATAATTACGTACAAAGCGTTTGCTAACTAAACGTTGAATAATTACGTACAAAGTGTTTGCTAACTAAACATTGAATAAATACGTACAAAGTGTTTGCTAACTAAACGTTGAATAATTACGTACAAAGCGTTTGCTAACTAAACGTTGAATAAATACGTACAAAGTGTTTGCTAACTAAACGTTGAATAATTACGTACAAAGCGTTTGCTAACTAAACATTGAATAAATACGTACAAAGTGTTTGCTAACTAAACGTTGAATAATTACGTACAAAGCGTTTGCTAACTAAACGTTGAATAATTACGTACAAAGTGTTTGCTAACTAAACGTTGAATAATTACGTACAAAGTGTTTGCTAACTAAACATTGAATAATTACGTACAAAGTGTTTGCTAACTAAACATTGAATAATTACTTACAAAGTGTTTGCTAACTAAACATTGAATAATTACGTACAAAGCGTTTGCTAACTAAACGTTGAATAATTACGTACAAAGTGTTTGCTAACTAAACATTGAATAATTACTTACAAAGTGTTTGCTAACTAAACATTGAATAAATACGTACAAAGTGTTTGCTAACTAAACGTTGAATAATTACGTACAAAGTGTTTGCTAACTAAACGTTGAATAATTACGTACAAAGTGTTTGCTAACTCAACGTTGAATAATTACGTACAAAGCGTTTGCTAACTAAACGTTGAATAATTACGTACAAAGTGTTTGCTAACTAAACGTTGAATAATTACGTACAAAGTGTTTGCTAACTAAATGTTGAATAATTACGTACAAAGTGTTTGCTAACTAAACGTTGAATAATTACGTACAAAGTGTTTGCTAACTAAACATTGAATAATTACGTACAAAGTGTTTGCTAACTAAACGTTGAATAATTACGTACAAAGTGTTTGCTAACTAAACGTTGAATAATTACGTACAAAGTGTTTGCTAACTAAACGTTGAATAAATACGTACAAAGTGTTTGCTAACTAAACGTTGAATAATTACGTACAAAGCGTTTGCTAACTAAACATTGAATAAATACGTACAAAGTGTTTGCTAACTAAACGTTGAATAATTACGTACAAAGCGTTTGCTAACTAAACGTTGAATAATTACGTACAAAGTGTTTGCTAACTAAACATTGAATAAATACGTACAAAGTGTTTGCTAACTAAACGTTGAATAATTACGTACAAAGCGTTTGCTAACTAAACGTTGAATAATTACGTACAAAGCATTTGCTAACTAAACGTTGAATAATTAAGTACCAAGTGTTTGCTAACTAAACGTTGAATAAATACGTACAAAGTGTTTGCTAACTAAACGTTGAATAATTACGTACAAAGCGTTTGCTAACTAAACATTGAATAAATACGTACAAAGTGTTTGCTAACTAAACGTTGAATAATTACGTACAAAGCGTTTGCTAACTAAACGTTGAATAATTACGTACAAAGTGTTTGCTAACTAAACATTGAATAAATACGTACAAAGTGTTTGCTAACTAAACGTTGAATAATTACGTACAAAGTGTTTGCTAACTAAACGTTGAATAATTACGTACAAAGTGTTTGCTAACTAAACATTGAATAAATACGTACAAAGTGTTTGCTAACTAAACGTTGAATAATTACGTACAAAGTGTTTGCTAACTAAACGTTGAATAATTACGTACAAAGCGTTTGCTAACTAAACGTTGAATAATTACGTACAAAGTGTTTGCTAACTAAACGTTGAATAATTACGTACAAAGTGTTTGCTAACTAAACGTTGAATAATTACGTACAAAGTGTTTGCTAACTAAACATTGAATAATTACGTACAAAGTGTTTGCTAACTAAACATTGAATAAATACGTACAAAGTGTTTGCTAACTAAACGTTGAATAATTACTTACAAAGTGTTTGCTAACTAAACGTTGAATAATTACGTACAAAGTGTTTGCTAACTAAACGTTGAATAAATACGTACAAAGTGTTTGCTAACTAAACATTGAATAATTACGTACAAAGTGTTTGCTAACTAAACGTTGAATAAATACGTACAAAGTGTTTGCTAACTAAACATTGAATAATTACGTACAAAGTGTTTGCTAACTAAACGTTGAATAATTACGTACAAAGTGTTTGCTAACTAAACGTTGAATAATTACGTACAAAGCGTTTGCTAACTAAACGTTGAATAATTACGTACAAAGCGTTTGCTAACTAAACGTTGAATAATTACTTACAAAGTGTTTGCTAACTAAACGTTGAATAATTACTTACAAAGTGTTTGCTAACTAAACGTTGAATAATTACGTACAAAGTGTTTGCTAACTAAACATTGAATAATTACTTACAAAGTGTTTGCTAACTAAACGTTGAATAATTACTTACAAAGTGTTTGCTAACTAAACGTTGAATAATTACGTACAAAGTGTTTGCTAACTAAACGTTGAATAATTACGTACAAAGTGTTTGCTAACTAAACGTTGAATAATTACGTACAAAGTGTTTGCTAACTAAACATTGAATAATTACTTACAAAGTGTTTGCTAACTAAACGTTGAATAAATACGTACAAAGTGTTTGCTAACTAAACGTTGAATAAATACGTACAAAGTGTTTGCTAACTAAACGTTGAATAAATACGTACAAAGTGTTTGCTAACTAAACATTGAATAATTACGTACAAAGTGTTTGCTAACTAAACGTTGAATAATTACGTACAAAGTGTTTGCTAACTAAACGTTGAATAATTACGTACAAAGCGTTTGCTAACTAAACGTTGAATAATTACGTACAAAGCGTTTGCTAACTAAACGTTGAATAATTACTTACAAAGTGTTTGCTAACTAAACGTTGAATAATTACTTACAAAGTGTTTGCTAACTAAACGTTGAATAATTACGTACAAAGTGTTTGCTAACTAAACATTGAATAATTACTTACAAAGTGTTTGCTAACTAAACGTTGAATAATTACTTACAAAGTGTTTGCTAACTAAACGTTGAATAATTACGTACAAAGTGTTTGCTAACTAAACGTTGAATAATTACGTACAAAGTGTTTGCTAACTAAACGTTGAATAATTACGTACAAAGTGTTTGCTAACTAAACATTGAATAATTACTTACAAAGTGTTTGCTAACTAAACGTTGAATAAATACGTACAAAGCGTTTGCTAACTAAACGTTGAATAAATACGTACAAAGTGTTTGCTAACTAAACGTTGAATAATTACGTACAAAGTGTTTGCTAACTAAACATTGAATAATTACTTACAAAGTGTTTGCTAACTAAACGTTGAATAAATACGTACAAAGTGTTTGCTAACTAAACGTTGAATAATTACGTACAAAGTGTTTGCTAACTAAACGTTGAATAATTACGTACAAAGTGTTTGCTAACTAAACATTGAATAATTACTTACAAAGTGTTTGCTAACTAAACGTTGAATAATTACGTACAAAGTGTTTGCTAACTAAACATTGAATAAATACGTACAAAGTGTTTGTTAGCTGAACATTGAACACATGTCTTCTACTTCAGGTTCTGGCCAGTCTTCGATCGGTCCGGAGTAACTTCACTATCCTCGCCAACCTTTCCACCACCAGAGTCAAGTGAGTTTTCTTCCGAAGTATTAAAGAACGAAAACCTGCTCCATGTTTGACGCACTTCTCCGAGATCGACTCGCGCCGATTACATTTTCAATTTATTAAAGGCTAAGAAAGAAATAACATTAGCTTTAATAAAAAAAACATTTTTACATTTTCTAAAAAAAGAAATTACATTGCCTTTCATCGATGGTGGCAGAAATGCTTGGTTCACTGAGAGGGAGTGAGAACCATGAGAGATTTTTAACTGGGTAAAAAAAAAGTCTGAAAGTGAAGTAAAAGTTTGTTATTATTCATATTAATCATCACAGGTTTGTGTGATTATGTAATTTTAGAGGCACCGCCATGTTGACTTTACCTGGTGTGTGAGTTTTATTTTTTATTACATTTTATTCATTATTAAATTCCATAGTTTAAATATTTTAGGTTGGATTTTATATTTAGAAAAAAATTGAATTAAACTCTATTAATCGAATTAAAAATGTCCGTTTTTTTTATTCAATTATTTTGAAAACACAAACTATTTCTACCTTTAAAATACAATATAATTCAATAATTAAAAAGTAAACGTTCAATGAATGAAAAAACTTTTTCAAATTCAACATTCTTTTGCTGTTGACCTCACAACAACCTCTAGGGGGCGGGATAGAGCTGGTTAAGTAGGTGATTCGAGCTGTTTCTCCGCCTCAGGAGGTCTCCACTAGGGGGCGTCAGTCCCAGGGCGGGGCTGTCGGAGCAGCAGTACCAGCAACTGGCCCAGGACACGCTGGAGGAGCTGGACTGGTGCCTGGACCAGCTGGAGACCATCCAGACCCACCGCTCCGTCAGCGAGATGGCCACCAACAAGGTGTGTGAGCGCGTCGCCCTGGTCGCCCGGATCTGGTTCACGAGTGACTGTTGTCCGTCCGCAGTTCAAGAGGATGCTGAACCGAGAGCTGAGTCACCTGTCGGAGATGAGCCGCTCGGGGAACCAGGTGTCCGAGTACATCTCCAGCACCTTCCTGGGTGAGGTCCTCTGGGGGGTCCGTGTCGCCCGTGACTGATGCTGGTCCTCCGCCCTCTAGAGAAGCAGAATGAGGTGGACCTTCCGTCCCCGACGCTCAAGGACAAACCCATGAGTCACATCAGCGGCGTCAGGAAACTGTCCCACAGCTCCAGCCTCTCCAGCGCCTCCTTGCCTCGGTTCGGAGTCAAGACGGACCACGAGGACGAGCTGGCCAAGGTGGTGATGTTGTGTTGATGGAGAAGATGTTGTGTTGATGGAGAAGATGTTGTGTTGATGGAGAATATGTTGTGTTGATGGAGAAGTGTGGTGTTGATGGAGAAGATGTTGTGTTGATGAAGAAGATGTTGTGTTGATGGAGAAGATGTTGTGTTGATGGAGATGATGTTGTGTTGATGGAGATGATGTTGTGTTGATGAAGAAGATGTTGTGTTGATGAAGAAGATGTTGTGTTGATGGAGAAGATGTTGTGTTGATGGAGAATATGTTGTGTTGATGGAGAAGATGTGGTGTTGATGGAGAAGATGTTGTGTTGATGAAGAAGATGTTGTGTTGATGGAGAAGATGTTGTGTTGATGGAGATGATGTTGTGTTGATGGAGATGATGTTGTGTTGATGAAGAAGATGTTGTGTTGATGAAGAAGATGTTGTGTTGATGAAGAAGATGTTGTGTTGATGAAGAAGATGTTGTGTTGATGAAGAAGATGTTGTGTTGATGGAGATGATGTGGTGTTGATGAAGAAGATGTTGTGTTGATGAAGAAGATGTTGTGTTGATGGAGAAGATGTTGTGTTGATGAAGAAGATGTTGTGTTGATGAAGAAGATGTTGTGTTGATGAAGAAGATGTTGTGTTGATGGAGATGATGTTGTGTTGATGAAGAAGATGTTGTGTTGATGGAGAAGATGTTGTGTTGATGAAGAAGATGTTGTGTTGATGGAGATGATGTGGTGTTGATGAAGAAGATGTTGTGTTGATGAAGAAGATGTTGTGTTGATGGAGAAGATGTTGTGTTGATGAAGAAGATGTTGTGTTGATGAAGAAGATGTTGTGTTGATGAAGAAGATGTTATGTTGATGAAGAAGATGTTGTGTTGATGAAGAAGATGTTGTGTTGATGAAGAAGATGTTGTGTTGATGAAGAAGATGTTGTGTTGATGAAGAAGATGTTGTGTTGATGGAGATGATGTTGTGTTGATGAAGAAGATGTTGTGTTGATGGAGATGATGTGGTGTTGATGAAGAAGATGTTGTGTTGATGGAGAAGATGTTGTGTTGATGAAGAAGATGTTGTGTTGATGGAGATGATGTGGTGTTGATGAAGAAGATGTTGTGTTGATGAAGAAGATGTTGTGTTGATGGAGATGATGTTGTGTTGATGAAGAAGATGTTGTGTTGATGGAGATGATGTGGTGTTGATGAAGAAGATGTTGTGTTGATGGAGAAGATGTTGTGTTGATGGAGATGATGTTGTGTTGATGAAGAAGATGTTGTGTTGATGGAGATGATGTGGTGTTGTTCCTTCTGATGGTTGTGTTGATGGAGCTGATGTTGTGTTGATGAAGAAGATGTTGTGTTGATGAAGAAGATGTTGTGTTGATGAAGATGATGTTGTGTTGATGAAGAAGATGTTGTGTTGATGAAGAAGATGTTGTGTTGATGAAGAAGATGTTGTGTTGCTCTTCTGATGGTTGTGTTGATGAAGAAGATGTTGTGTTTATGGAGATGATGTTGTGTTGATGGAGATGATGTTGTGTTGATGAAGAAGATGTTGTGTTGATGGAGAAGATGTTGTGTTGATGGAGAAGATGTTGTGTTGATGAAGAAGATGTTGTGTTGATGAAGAAGATGTTGTGTTGTTCCTTCTGATGGTTGTGTTGATGGAGCTGATGTTGTGTTGATGGAGATGATGTGGTGTTGATGAAGAAGATGTTGTGTTGATGAAGAAGATGTTGTGTTGATGGAGATGACGTTGTGTTGATGAAGAAGATGTTGTGTTGCTCTTCTGATGGTTGTGTTGATGAAGAAGATGTTGTGTTGATGGAGATGATGTTGTGTTGATGGAGATGATGTTGTGTTGATGGAGATGATGTTGTGTTGTTCCTCTGATGGTTGTGTTGATGGAGCTGATGTTGTGTTGATGGAGAAGATGTTGTGTTGATTGTGATGATGTTGTGTTGCTCCTCTGATGGTTGTGTTGATGGAGATGATTTTGTGTTGTTCCTCTGATGGTTGTGTTGATGGAGAAGATGTTGTGTTGCTACTCGGATGGTTGTGTTGATGAAGATGAGATTGTGTCAGTACTTTGATGGTTGTGTTGTTGAAGATGAGATTGTGTCAGTCCTTTGATGGTTGTGTTGATGAAGATGAGATTGTGTCAGTCCTTTGATGGTTGTGTTGATGGAGATGAGATTGTGTCAGTCCTTTGACGGTTGTGTTGATGAAGATGAGATTGTGTCAGTCCTTTGACGGTTGTGTTGATGAAGATGAGATTGTGTCAGTCCTTTGATGGTTGTGTTGATGAAGATGAGATTGTGTCAGTCCTTTTACAGTTGTGTTGATGAAGATGAGATTGTGTCAGTCCTTTGATGGTTGTGTTGATGGAGATGAGATTGTGTCAGTCCTTTGATGGTTGTGTTGATGAAGATGAGATTGTGTCAGTCATTTTACAGTTGTGTTGATGAAGATGAGATTGTGTCAGTCCTTTGGTGGTTGTGTTGATGAAGATGAGATTGTGTCAGTCCTTTGATGGTTGTGTTGATGAAGATGAGATTGTGTCAGTCCTTTGACGGTTGTGTTGATGAAGATGAGATTGTGTCAGTCCTTTGATGGTTGTGTTGATGGAGATGAGATTGTGTCAGTCCTTTGAAGGTTGTGTTGATGGAGATGAGATTGTGTCAGTCCTTTGATGGTTGTGTTGATGAAGATGAGATTGTGTCAGTCCTTTTACAGTTGTGTTGATGAAGATGAGATTGTGTCAGTCCTTTGATGGTTGTGTTGATGAAGATGAGATTGTGTCAGTCCTTTGATGGTTGTGTTGATGAAGATGAGATTGTGTCAGTCCTTTGACGGTTGTGTTGATGAAGATGAGATTGTGTCAGTCCTTTGATGGTTGTGTTGATGGAGATGAGATTGTGTCAGTCCTTTGATGGTTGTGTTGATGAAGATGAGATTGTGTCAGTCCTTTTACAGTTGTGTTGATGAAGATGAGATTGTGTCAGTCCTTTGATGGTTGTGTTGATGAAGATTAGATTGTGTCAGTCCTTTTAAGGTTGTGTTGATGAAGATGAGATTGTGTCAGTCCTTTGAAGGTTGTGTTGATGAAGATGAGATTGTGTCAGTCCTTTGAAGGTTGTGTTGATGGGGATGATGGTTGTGTTGCTGCTGCAGGAGTTGGAGGATCTGGACAAGTGGAGTTTCAACACCTTCAGAGTAGCAGAATTCAGCAACAACCGACCTCTTAGCTGCGTCATGTACGCCATCTTCCAGGTGTGTGTTTTTGTTTCCATATGCATGTTTGTGTCAGTGTGTATATCTGAGCCTGTGTGTGTCTGATCTTGTGTTCCTTTTTGAGTGTGTGATTGTGTTCAGGTACATTGTTGCGTCTAAATGTAAATATAAATGTGTGGTCATGTGTGTGTATAACTTGTGCAAATCACGTGTTGTTATGTTAGTGTCTGTGTGCTTGCATGTTGTGTGTGCATTTGGGTTTTGCATCTATTTTTGTGTATGTGTGCATATGAATGTGTGCATCTACAGTACATGTAGGTGTACATTTGTGCATATGTTGGCATAGGCTTGTGTGTATATATGTGCTTATGAATGTGAACATGTGTGAGAACAATTTCCAGCATATATATGTGTGGGTTTAAATATAAGCATATGTCTGTATGTGTGTGTGTATACTTTGGGTTTGCTTATTAATGTTAGCATAAGTGTGTGTGTATATGTGTCAGCATACAGTATGTGTTTGTATGTGTGTTTATTTGTGAATATAGAGAGGTTGTGTGTATATATTTGTGCGTATAAATGTCAGCATATATGTGTGTGTTTATGTGTGCATATAGAAAGGTTGTGTGTATATGTGTGTATAAATGTGAGAATATGTGTGTGTGTATAAATGTGAGAATGTGTGTGTGTGTGTATACAGTATGTGTGCATATAAGGGGGATATGTGTGTGTGTGTGTGTATAAATGTCAGATATGTGTGTGTGGATATGTGTGTGTGTGTATAAACGTGAGTAATTAAATGTCAGCATATGTGTGTGTTTTATACGTGTACGTATAGGGAGGTTTTGTGTGTGTTTATGTGTGTGTATAGGGGGATATGTGTGTATATATGTATCTGTATATATGTGTGTGTTTGTGTGTAGATGTGTGTTTATGTGTGCGTATAGGGGGGATGTGTGTGTGTGTGTGTGTATGTGTGTGTGCATATATGGAGGATGTGTGTGTATACGTGTGTGTATGAATGTAAGCATATGTGCATGTGTGCATGTGTGTGTGTAGATGTATGTTTATGTGTGCATATAGGGGGGATGTGTGTGTGTATGTGTGTGTGCGTATATGGAGGATGTGTGGGTATACGTGTGTGTATGAATGTAAGCATGTGTGTACTAACAATTGTGTGCATGTGTACGTGTGTGTGCTGGGAAAACAAACAAAAGTGCGTATCTTGTTCAAAGACAAACTATGATCTCGGTCCAGGAGCGCGAGCTGCTGAAGACATTCCGTATCCCCGTCGACACCTTCGTCACGTACGTCATGACCCTGGAGGACCATTACCATGGCAACGTGGCGTATCACAACAGCCTCCACGCGGCCGACGTCACCCAGTCCACTCACGTGCTCCTGTCCACGCCGGCTCTGGATGTAAAGACCTTCACGCCGAGCTCTGGTGCCACAAAACCTTCTCATGCGTCTGTGCTCGCAGGCCGTCTTCACCGACCTGGAGATCCTCGCCGCTCTCTTCGCCGCCGCCATCCATGACGTGGACCATCCCGGGGTCTCCAATCAGTTCCTCATCAACACCAGTGAGTGTGAAGCTTCGCCGTCCGGAGGACGCAGCGTGACCTTCTCTGTGCTCAGACTCGGAGCTGGCGCTGATGTACAACGACGAGTCGGTGCTGGAGAACCATCACCTGGCCGTGGGCTTCAAGCTGCTGCACCAGGACAACTGCGACATCTTCCAGAACCTCACCAAGAGGCAGAGACAGAGTCTGCGCAAGCTGGTCATCGACATGGTCAGTAGAGCCACGAAGTTCATGTGTGTGGGTCTGTCCTTGTTTTGTGAGTGTGTGTGCATGTGTGTGCATATTTGTGGGTCTGTTTTTGTTCTTGTTTTTTGTGTGTCTGTGTTTAGTTGTGTTTGTGTGTGCATGTTTGTTGGACTGTATTTATTCATGTGTGTCTGTGTGTCTGTATGTGCATGTTTGTGGGTCTGTTTTTTTTCTTGTTTTGTGTGTTTGCTTGTGTTTGTGTGTGCAGGTTTGTGGGTCTGTTTATATTCATGTGCATCTGTGTGTCTGTATGTGTGTGCTTGTGTTTGTGTGCTTGTGTTTGTGTGCTTGTGTTTGTGGGCCTGTTTTTATTCATGTGCGTCTGTGTGTCTATATGTGCGTGTTTGTGTTTGTGCGCGCATGTTTTTGTCTCTGTTTCTTTTCGTGTGCATTTGTGTGTCTGTATGTGTTTGCTTGTGTTTGTGTTTGTGTGTGCCGGTTTGTGGGTCTGTTTTCATCCTTGTGCATTTCTATGTCTGTACGTGTGTGCTTGTGTTTGTGCGCGCATGTTTGTGTCTCTGTTTCTTTTCGTGTGCATTTGTGTGTCTGTATGTGCGTGCTTGTGTTTGTGTGTGAATTTTTGTGGGTTTGTCCTTGTTCTTGTGTGTTTTTGTGCACATGATTTTGTGTGTCTGTGTGGGTCTTTCCTGGTTCTTGTACGTGAGTGCGGTTGTGTGTGTCTGTGTGTGTGCGGGCACTAAGACAGCGCACATGTGTGCAGGTTCTGGCCACAGACATGTCCAAACACATGACTCTTCTGGCCGACCTGAAGACGATGGTGGAGACGAAGAAGGTGACCAGCTCCGGAGTTCTGCTGCTGGACAACTACACCGAGAGAATCCAGGTGAGGACTGGGAAATTCATTTTGGTGATGAGTTCACTGAGAGGGGATGAGATAGTTGATTTTCTTTTTAGTTAAAAGGCTGAGTTCGACTGTGTGTTTCTCTAAGAAAATATTAAGTGCACTATTAAAAGAATCTGAATTGTGGGTGAAACCAGAACTTCAGCTGGACCGGGTCACAATGACCCCGTGCACTAGTGCATGAAGTGCAAACCTGTCGAGGAGTTCAGAGGATCCACCGACTCGTGGGATAAAAAAAAAAAAAACCTCCTCTGTGCAGGTCCTGCGGAACATGGTCCACTGTGCCGACCTCAGCAACCCGACCAAACCCCTGTTGCTGTACCGGCAGTGGACCGAGCGCATCATGCAGGAGTTCTTCCGCCAGGGCGACAAGGAGCGCGAGCGAGGGATGGAGATCAGCGCCATGTGCGACAAACACACGGCGTCGGTGGAGAAGAGTCAGGTGAGGTGAGTTGTAAACCTGTCGAGTCCCGGTCAGTGAACGTAGTGACCTCCTCCAGGTGGGATTCATCGACTACATCGTCCACCCGCTGTGGGAGACCTGGGCCGACCTGGTGCACCCGGACGCCCAGGAGCTGCTGGACAGCCTGGAGGAGAACCGGGAGTGGTACCTGAACACCATGCCTCAGTCGCCCTCGCCGCCCCCCGACAGACACCTGCAGCACGACCGCTTCCAGTTCGAACTGACCCTGGAGGACCTGGAGCACAACAACCACAACCACGTCCACCCGAGGAGCAGCGGCTCGGGGGGAGTCGCGGGGGAGGAGGAGGACGAGGAAAACCACAACAGCGGACGAAATGGAGTGTGTGACGAGGAGAAGGGAGGAGAGGAGGTTGAGGAGGAGAAGGCAGATGTGAGTGAAGAAGAGGAGGAGGAGGAAGAGGAGGAGGAGGTCCTGACTGGGGACGAGAGTAGAGAGGAGGAAGTGGAAGAGACGGAAGAGAATGCGGAGGAAGAGATAGAGCAAGAGGATGTAGACGGGGAGGAGGAGGAGGAGGATCCAGCAGGTGATGAAGAAGATGAGAATGTGGAAACAGTGGCGGATGAAAAGGAAGAGGAGGAGGAGACCAGATCTGAGGATGAAAACCAGGAAAGACAGAACGAAGATAACGAAGAGGAAGTGGCAGGAGGAGAAGAAAACGAGGACGCGACGGATGAGGCAGCGGAGGAAGAGGATGAGGAGGTGGCGGGAGAAGAAGAGAGTGAAGAGGTGGCGGATGAAAGTTAGTTTTTTAAAACCCACAAACATTTGAGGGTTCAAAGCCTATGACCTTCCCGGTCGGTAGCAGTGTACATGCAAAAAAACGATGTGAACTCACTGAGCGTCAAGAGTAGGATGCAACTCTCCATCCTCCCTGTTCATAAGTCACTGCCATGGTGCGTTCAGGCCGCGTGGGGAAAACCAAACCCTGTCCATGCAACTTTTGTATCTTCTCGACGTCTGAAAAAACTCACAAGCAAATAAGTTGGAGCCTGTTCTCCAGGTCTCCCTTGTCTCCTTCATGTTTAATGGACTGACTGTTGGGTGGGAGACCTCGTGCCAAGCCAGCCCACCGAGAGCTCCTGCCGCTCCACCTCCATGAGGCCGGAGATCCCAGGAGCCGCAGGTGCGACTGATCAGTGTTTCTGTTCTGTTTTGTAAGAAACGTTCTGGGCACTTTACCATCGCTGTTACATACGTGTTGATAATAAACATGTATTTTAATCCGACGATGTATTTTAATCCATTACGATCCACGTCGTTCTTCTCGTCCGTCGCTGAGAGCGAGAGGTCGTGAGTTTGACGATCTTGTTCACGAGTGAGGGAAGATTGTCAGAGAGATCATGGAGAAGACTCTATTTTCTGTCTATATATTGAAGAAATAAATTTGGTAAAAAGTGATTTTATATTAGATTAATATTTGTTAAAGTGATAATAAATAAAAATTAAATAATAATTTAGGTAAAAATATCTTAAAAATATACTTTTCAATCCTTTATTTCTGCTTGATGGCTCAACAACAAAAATGGTAGAAGTATTAGTAATAGTAGTTGAAGTAACAGTAGTTTAAGTAAAAGTAGTAGAAGTAGTAGAAGTAGTAGAAGTAGTAGAAGGGGTAATAATGGTAGAAGTAGTAGAAGTAGTAGTCGTAGTAGTTTAAGTAATAGAAGTTGTGGTTGTAGTACAATTGTAAAATAAGTAATAGTAGTATTAGTAGTAGTAGTAATAGAAGTGGTAACAGTATAAGTTAAAGTAGTATAGGTAGTAAAAGTGGTCGTAGTGGTAGATGCAGTAGAGGTAGTAGTAGAGGTGGTAGTTGTATACGTAATAGTAGTAGAAGCGGTAGCAGTAGAAGTAATAGTAGAAGAATATTTTTTGTTTGTAGTAGAGGTAGTAAATTGTGTAGTAGTTGTACTAGTAATAGTAATAGAAGTGGTAGCAGTACAAGTAATAGTAGTATAAGTAGTAAAAGTGGTAGTTGTGGTAGAAGTAGTAGAAGTAGTAGACGTAGTCGAAGAAGTTATAGTTGTATAAGTAATAGCAGTAGAAATGGTAGTAGTGGTAGTAGTAGAAGTAATCTTAGTACAAGTAGTAGTAGAAATAGCAGTAGTAATAGAAGTGGTAGCAGTATAAGTAATAGTTGTATAGGTGGTAGTAGTGGCAGAAGTAGCAGAGGTAGTAGAAGAAGTTATAGTTGTATAAGCAATAGTAGTAGAAGTGGTAGTAGTACTAGTAGTAGTAGTAAAAATCATAGTTGTAGTAGAAGTAGTAGATTATGTAGTAGTAGTAATATAAGTGGTAGCAGTATACATAGTAGTAATAGTAGTAGTAGTAGTAGTAGTATAAGTAGTAGTATAAGTAATAGTACTATAAAGTAGTAGAAATGGTAGAAGTAGTAGAGGTAGTAGTAAGTAAGTTTTATTTGTAAAGTGCCTTTCACAGAAGTGGTAGTCGTATAAATAGTATAATTAGTAGTAGTAGTTGTAGTATTATTAGTAGTAGTGGTTGTAGTAGTATAATAAGAAGTAGCAATAGTAACAAGATGTGGCCCCTGAGGACCTTTAATTCTTCATCACTGCTGTACAAAGTTTCACTGAAACAGTTCAAAGTCGCTGTAAACAAGGCTTCGTGAAGCTTCATCACCAGTTGTTTTTGACTCTCTGCTAACTTTAGACCCGCTCCCAGCAGAACCACGGACCGCTCCGACAGTAATTACTACTACGACAGTTTATAAATAACAATGTTTATTAATGTGCAGCTCAGGAAACAAACAAAGAGGTTCGTCGTAGTTCGTCTGGTTCGGTTCAGGTTCGTTCTCGGTGTCGTCGTGACCCCGGAGCACTTGGTTGACCCCTGATAGTGAGCTGGGGCGCTGCGTTGCAGCCTACTCCCATCACTGTGAACAGTTTATAGAGCGTCTGGTTTCCTCTCAGCCGGCTTTCCAGGCGCTCCAGTCCGGGAAGTCGAGGATCTCTCCGGACTTGTTGAGCTGCTGGTCCCCGTGTGTCATCGACAGCTTGTAGCGCAGACGCACTTTATTCTGAAAAACAAAGAGTCGCGGACAGTTGGTGAAGGCAGCCGTAACATTATGACCACCTGCCGATGGCCGTAACATTATGACCACCTGCTGCGGTGATATGATCTGAAGACTCATGTACTTTATCAAAGACGTTTATTTAGAAGATTCGAAGGTGATTTACGGAAACAAAACAAATCCAACTGACCGCGTGTGGATTAGACAGGAGCAGGACCTGGGAGATGGCAGCAGGGGGCAGCAGAGGGTTGTACGCAGGGAGGCTCGTCGCTGACGCAGGTTGAAGCTTCACCGCCATCGTCTGCGTGGAGAGAAGACTTTGGTCATGACGTCATTACGGAGGTAGAAGTATAAAAATGTGAAATGAAAAGATTGAGTTTTATTTTGTGTTTCTGTATCAACGTATTTTTTCAGTATTTCTTAAGATTTTTGAAAGTCGTTGTCGTAGTAGTAAATTAAGTGATAGTAGTAAAAGTAGTAAAAGTGGTAGAAGTAGTAAGGTAGTAGAAGAAGCGGTAGTAGTACAGTATAAGTAATACTAGTATAAGTATTAGTAGTGGTAGTTGTAGCTGTAATAGTAGAAGTAGTAGTAGTAATAGAAGTGGTAACTGTGTAAGTAATAGTATAAGTAATAGTTCTATAAGTAGTGGAAATGGTAGTAGTATAAGTATAAGTAGTAGTATAAGTGGTAGCAGTATAAGTAATAGTAGTATAAGTAAGTAAGTAAGTAATATTTATTTATATAGCGCTTTTCGAGACCAGTAGTAGAAGTATAAGTAGTAGTATAAGTGGTAGCAGTATAAGTAATAGTAGTATAAGAAGTAAAAGTGGTAGAAGCAGTAAGGTAGTAGAAGAAGCGGTAGTAGTACAGTAAAAGTAATAGAAGAAGAAGTTGTAGTAGTAATAGAAGTGGTAACTGTGTTAATAATAGTAGTAGTATAAGTACCAGTACTATAAGTAGTAGAAATGGTAGTAGTAGTATTAGATGTGGTAGTAGTATAAGTAATAGTAGTATAAGTAGTAGTAGTGGTGGTAGAAGTGGTAGAAGTGGTAGAAGTAGTAAAGAAGTATATGTGTACAGTATAAGTAGTAGTAGTGGTAGTAGTATAAGTAATAGTAGTATAAGTAGTAAAAGGGGTAGTAGTACAAGTAATCAGAGGCGACGGCACGAAATTTAAAAAAAAAAAAAAAAACATAGGTTTACTGGATGGAAATCTTGATCTACATTTACGCGCCAAGGCTCCAGGCGATCACATGATCACCGGCTCAGCTTCGCCCCACATGCAGGTTCTACTCCGAGTACCTGACGGACGTCTGAGCTGCAGACGTACCTTCTGGACGGCGGCCATGAAGGCGAGACCCTCCACTCGCACCGCAGACGTGTTGACGACGTAGATCACGGCGACGGCGACGTCGGGACGAGCGTCCGGAGAGTCTCTGGCGAGGTGGAGCGAGGCGTGGACCCCGCCCTGGTCCAGGAGCCGGAGGGGCTCCAGCGCACCTGTCGGAGAAGAGGCGCGGAGGTGAGGGGTCAGCGGGGGTCAGAGGGCGTGCAGGGCGGCGACGGTAGACCTACTTGGTCTGATGGTTTCCATCTTCACAGAGATGTCCTTCAGCGACGCTGGAAGGTCCACCGTCACTCCAGGAAGCAACAAGTTCTGACTACGACCTGCCTGCCCCAAGGCATGATGGGAAAGCCTGAAAGAAGGTTGTTGAGAAACTATGTGAAAAAAGACCTTAATAATGCTTATATGTGCCTTAGCGTTGTCTTACTTGGGGCTTGTTCTGTTGGCAGAAGACTCTGGTCCACAGCCTCTGCTCCTCAGCAGGGGGCCTCGCTCCTCACACTCTCCAATACTCCAGAGGTCCACAGCACCGTTGAGCTGCCAGAAGCAGAAAAACAACCTTTAGATCTTTTTTTTTTAACTTGTATTAAAACTCCTGGTTTCATCAAAGTCTCACCTGTATCAGATCTTCTGAGTAGGACCTGGGCTTCTCTGGAACGTGGCTGGAAAATACTGCAGCGGGAAATGATGTTGGTTATTGGATTTTCAATTTTAAAGGAACAGTTCATCTGAAATTCACATTTCACTCATTTTCTACTCACCCTTCTGTTTGTGTAGCATGTTAGCATGTTAGCCTTTTAGTCTTTTAGCATGTTAGCCTTTTACCATGTTGGCCTTTTAGTCTTTTAGCATGTTAGCCTTTTCGTTTTTTAGCATGTGAGCCTTTTACTTTTTTAGCATGTTAGCCTTTTTAGTATTTTGGCATGTTGGCCCTTTAGCATGTTAGCCTTTTAGTCTTTTAGCATGTGATCCTTTTAGCATGTTTGTATTTTAGCATGTTAGTTTTTTAGCATGTTAGCCCTTTAGTCTTTTAGTATGTTATTCTTTTAGCATGCTAGACTTTTAGCATGTAAGCCTTTTACTCTTTTAGCATGTTAGCCTTTTAGTGTGTTAGCCATTTAGCATGTTAGCCTTTTAGTTTTGTAGCATGTTAGCCTTTTAGTTCTTTAGCATGTTAGCCTTTTAGTCTTTAAGCATATTATTCTTTTAGCATGTTAGACTTTAAGACTTTTAGCATTTTAGTGTTTTAGCATGTTAGCCTTTTACCTTCTGCTACAAATAAGCTTCAAATATAGACTAGATTATTGGTTTTATGAACAATGTCTCATGTCATGTGGGACATTACAGAAAAAATTTGACTTAAAATGTTTTCAACAACAAGGTTTATTTCCTCCTCAAAAATATAATGATGTTTGTTTTGTTAAAAAACAACAAAAACTAACTTTTTTCATTTTCTGTATCAAAGTATTATTTTTTATTTGAGTTGTTTTTTTTATTGTAAGCCAAAAACATGTTTCTGTATCAAAGCATTATTCAGATTGTTAAAACAAAATATCTGTTTATGTATCTTTTTATTCATTTGAGTATTTTACAGAAAATCGTGACGTGATGAACATCATTTTAAAATAATGTCAGATGAAACAAAACACAACTAAAAGGTGTTCGACTGGACGTTTCGAAACTCTGTTTCCTGTTTTCAAAATAAGAGTCAAACAGCGCAGGTTAAATTTGGACTTGCCAGTGTCTGCGTCCGTCTCGTCAGAGTCCAGCGCCGACAGGTCGATGAGATGGTAGCTCTTGATCACACCCGATACTTTAGGTCCTGAACAAATGGTGTCACAAGTGGTATAAACACACAAGCCAGACAAATGTATTGTATGTTATTACAGTATATTTCAGATTCATAAATGGTGGTTTGGTGGAAATCGTCATTATAGAGAGAAAATAAAAGTAAAATCACCTTCTTCTTCTCCATCACTCCTCCTCTTCTTGCTTCCTCTCACTCTCTCCTTGTAGACGCTCAGCACCAGCGTCAGCTCGTCGTTGGCAGCCATGATCTCTGCCAGACCCTCCTGGTCCTCTGTGTCAGAGGTCAAGCTCTGGAGACTCTGGAGCAGCTGCTCGCAGGTCTCGTACAGATCCTGGTGAGAAGTGAAGGAGTCGATGAAGTACTGGTGCCTACCAGCAGGGAGCGCTGATATAGTATTGGTTAGTATTACGATGAGTGTTGTGATATAATGTCGATAAGTTACGATGAGTGTCGTGATATAATATCGGTAAGTTACGATGAGTGTTGTGATATAATATCGGTAAGTTACGATGAGTGTTGTGATATAATATCGGTAAGTTACGATGAATGTTGTAATATAATATTGGTAAGTTACGATTAGTGTTGTGATATAATATCGGTAAGTTACAATGAGTGTTGTGATATAATATCGGTAAGTTACAATGAGTGTTGCGATATAATATCGGTAAGTTACGATGAGTGTTGTGATATAATACCGATATTATATCTCAACACTCATCGTAACTTACCGATATTATATCGCGACACACAATAACTTACCGATATTATATCACATATATATACTGTATATATAATCAGTGTTGCGATATAATATCGGTAAGTTACGATGAGTGTCGTGATATAATATCGGTAAGTTACGATGAGTGTCGCGATATAATATCGGTAAGTTACGATGAGTGTTGTGATATAATATCGGTAAGTTACGATGAATGTTGTAATATAATATCGGTAAGTTACGATGAGTGTCGTGATATAATATCGGTAAGTTACGATAAGTGTTGTGATACAATATCGGTAAGTTACGATGAGTGTCGTGATATAATATCGGTAAGTTACAATGAGTGTCGTGATATGATATCGGTAAGTTACGATGAGTGTCGCGATACAATATCAGTAAGTTACGATGAGTGTCGTGATATAATATCGGTAAGTTACAATGAGTGTTGTGATATAATATCGGTAAGTTACGATGAGTGTCGTGATATAATATCGGTAAGTTACGATGAGTGTCGTGATATAATATCGGTAAGTTACGATGAGTGTTGCGATATAATATCGGTAAGTTACGATGAGTGTTGTAATATAATATCGGTAAGTTACGATGAATGTTGTAATATAATATCGGTAAGTTACGATGAGTGTCGTGATATAATATCGGTAAGTTACGATGAGTGTTGCGATATAATATCGGTAAGTTACGATGAGTGTTGTGATATAATATCGGTAAGTTACGATGAGTGTCGCGATATAATATTGATAAGTTACGATGAGTGTCGTGATATAATATCGGTAAGTTACGATGAGTGTTGTGATATAATATCGGTAAGTTACGATGAGTGTTGTGATATAATATCGGTAAGTTACGATGAGTGTCGCGATATAATACTGATAAGTTACGAGGAGTGTATTTGCTGCTGTAAGAAGATAGACCCGCCTTATGTCACTTCTGATTGGTTGACATTGTGTTGTGTTTGCCATCAAAGCAAAAAGGATCAAAAACCTTAGTGTCTTGGCTCAGCTCTGCGGTCGAACCTTCGCTCTCACACTTCTGTCGCAGCTGCTCGACGCAGCTCTTCACCTGCATCACCGTCAACTGACGCTTTTCCCTTTTCTCCTGATCCTGCAAACGAAAGAAGGTCAGGATCCAAAATGGCCGCCATAAAGGGGCGCGCTCACCTCCTGGAAGGTGGTCCTGATGAGCTGGTTCGCCGCCTCCAAGTCTTCGGGGCGACCGCTCTTGAGCAACTTCTCCAGGAGCTGTTCCAACGACAACCGGGCGACGGTTACGACCTTCGTTTGGTTCCATCTTCATCTTCATCATCCACTCACCTCGCAGTCAAACATGCAGTTTCTTCTCGGGGGACTCAAGGTCACGACGTCCTCCAGCTCCGGGTCTTTTTCTATGACGCCTGAAATAAACACATGATGATAATAAAATAAGTCTCTGCCACCAGTTACTCTTGCTTAACCCTTGTTTTTTAGGAAGGATTTATTAAAAGTAATTTAAAAAAAAGAAGGAAACTTATTAAAAACTAATTAAATTCAAGTTTGTATTGCCTGAAAATGAAAGTTGAATTTGAATACTCGAGTGTTTCTTTATTTACCTTAAATCATAAATTATAATATTAATACTTGTATTTTAAGTTTGAATAATACAGATAGTGTTGATGATATTGATATAAATTAATATACTACCATTATGAATGTTAAAATATAAATACAATGATATTATTATTTGGTTATTCAATGTTTAAATGCTCTGTACTGACACCACAAACATTTCCAGTCTTGTGTTTTTACGTAAGTTTTCTGATTCTCATTTCTGAGATAAATCAAAATATATATAAACACATATATTTATGTTAAGTGAAGTCAAGACTATTTATTTCAATAAGAAGTATTTGAGTGTTTTATTAGTCGTTTGTGTGTCTTCCTATTTTATTTATTAGCAATTGTGTTGTGATGCCAAGAAACATTATACACACACACACACACACACACACACACACACACACACACACACACACACACACACACACACACATATAGACACATGTGTGTGTGTGTGTGTGTGAGTGTGTGTGTGTATGTATGTATGTATGTATGTATGTATATATATATATATACTGTATATACATATATAAATATTGTATGTATGTGATATAGATATATATACATATCATGTATATATATGAATATATATATATTTATTCATATATAATAATATATATTTATTCATATATATATGTATTCATATACATATATATATATATATATATATATATATATACAAATACATATTCATACATATATATAAAAAAATTGAATACATTTTTGATGCTGGATCAATATAGTAAGTTTTAATGAAACAAAAGATCTAAATCTAAATGTAATTTAACTTTCAATTGTAACTAAGTTACTTTTTCAAGTAAGTAATTATCTCAGTAATCAAGTGACGTATCCGTAGTTGCCGTGGCAACGGCGTCAGCGACAGACCTCGTGCCTTGAGCCTGACGTAGATCTGTTCCATCCCAAGGGTCTCCTCCAGCGTGGACCTCCAGCGATAGAGAATCTCCGCCACTTTGTCCCTGACGTTCTGGGGCGACGCGGGAACCTCGGCCTCCAGGATCCTGACCAGCTGGTCCACGAACGGAGACCCCGTGGCCTCCGACCGGAACCTCAGGCCGCAGTGGTCCATGCAGGCCTGCAGGACCTGAGGAGAGGGGGGTCAGCGGATCACATGAGCCGCGGCACGAATGGGACGTTTAAGCGAAACGCTGCAGCATCATTGGGATGTTAATGTGTCCGAGGACGTGTGACGACGCTTCTCCACACATTCCTCGCCAACAAAAGAGACAAAAGCTCGAGAAACAACCAAACAAGACTTTGATGAACCTCATTATGTTCTTTCATTGTGGATAAAACTCGCCGGAAAATAATAACGAAACAAAAACATGCAAAATCAGAATCAAATGATTAAAGTTTTTAAAGTAAGTACGTAATAATTGAGTAATTAAAGTAAGAAATATGAGATTTAGAAAGTAAATTCTATTTACTCATCTTTCTTTGTAAACTATCTTTTATTATATTATATATATTATATTATTATATTACATGTTAATGTGTTTTAAAAATCTCGACCAGTCAAATGAAGACGTCACGCACTGAAACTCACGTCAAGAGCCTGCAGAGCTTCTCTGTTGTTGTGGGACTTGATCTTGTCAGCGAGGAGACGAAGCGCCACCTGTGGGCTGAGGGTGGAATTACGTTACAACTGACGTCATCATCCATGAGCAAACCAGCCGCTGGTGATAACAAGGTTTTTACTGTCAAAACACGTGGAAGAGCCTTCAAGTCTGTGTCTATTACAGTTAAATAAAGTTTTATTACAGTTAAATAAAGGTTTATTACAGTAGAAAATTGATTGATTATAGTTGAAAAATGTTTGATTTCATTGATCTTTTTTTTCAATTACAATTAAAAACTGTTTGAAATTGGTTAGATTTCATTGATTTTTTTTCCAATAACAATTAAAAATTGTTCGAAATTTGTTTGATTTCTTATTAAAAAGTGTTTGATTATGTTTTTAAAGTGTTTGATTATAGTTGAAAATCGTTTAATTATGGTTTAAAAGTGTTCGATTATAGTTGAAAATTGGTGGTTGATTTAATTTTTAAAATCGTTAGATTATAGTTGAAAATGGTTTGATTCTAGTTGAAAATTGTTTGATTATAGTTTAAAAGTATTTAATTATAGTTGAAAATGGTTTTATTATAGTTGAAAATTGTTTAATTATAGTTGAAAATTGTTTGATTATAGTTGAAAATTGTTTGATTTTAGTAGAAAATTGTTTGGTTTTAGTTGAAAATTGTTTGATTATAGTTGAAAATGTTTTGATTATAGTTGAAAATTGTTTGATAATAGTTGAAAATTGTTTGATTATAGTTGAAAATGTTTTGATTATAGTTGAAAATTGTTTGATAATAGTTGAAAATTGTTTGATTTTAGTAGAAAATTGTTTGGTTTTAGTTGAAAATTGTTTGATTATAGTTGAAAATGTTTTGATTATAGTTGAAAATGTTTTGATTATAGTTGAAAATTGTTTGATTATAGTTGAAAATGGTTTTATTATTGTTGAAAATTGTTTGATTATAGTTGAAAATTGTTTGATTATAGTTGAAAATGGTTTTATTATAGTTGAAAATTGTTTGATTATAGTTGAAAATTGTTTGATTATAGTTTAAAATGGTTTTATTATTGTTGAAAATTGTTTGATTATAGTTGAAAATTGTTTGATTATAGTTGAAAATTGTTTTATTATAGTTGAAAATTGTTTGATTATAGTTGAAAATGGTTTTATTATTGTTGAAAATTGTTTGATTATAGTTGAAAATTGTTTGATTATAGTTGAAAATGTTTTGATTATAGTTGAAAATGTTTTGATTATAGTTGAAAATTGTTTGATTATAGTTGAAAATGGTTTTATTATTGTTGAAAATTGTTTGATTATAGTTGAAAATTGTTTGATTATAGTTGAAAATGGTTTTATTATAGTTGAAAATTGTTTGATTATAGTTGAAAATGTTTTGATTATAGTTGAAAATTGTTTGATTATAGTTGAAAATGTTTTGATTATAGTTGAAAATTGTTTGATTATAGTTGAAAATGTTTTGATTATAGTTGAAAATTGTTTGATTATAGTTGAAAATGTTTTGATTATAGTTGAAAATTGTTTGATTATAGTTGAAAATGGTTTGATTATAGTTGAAAATGGTTTGATTATAGTTGAAAATGGTTTGATTATTGTATGAAACTATAAACCGAACAAGATGAGATGAGAAGTTGAAACCAAGAGACATCAACGGCCTTGAAGTCACCATTAGTGACGCTCACTAAACAATGCAGACTCATGACCGCAGCAGGATCTTCTCCATGACTGTGTGTCCACAACCATGAAGATCACAAGTGGATCCTTCAGAGACCGTGACCCTCACAGAGAAGCACCTGAAGGTCTCACCCGTTGGTCCTCCAGTTCACCACCTGGTAGAAGCCCTGGACGCACTCCCCTCTCTGCGCCCGGTTGTTGGGGTCTGTGGCGAAGTCTGCAGTTGGAAGACATTCAAGGTTTTAGAATCATTTCTGGACCTCGTGATCCTCATTCACTCCAGTTACACTCGCACGTAATTGGTCAGCAAAACATTTGAGCGTTTAGTGTTTATTAATGTTGCATTTTGAGCAAATATCAAGAATTTCAAATGATGGATTTAAACACTAACACGATTAAAACTGTTGTAAAAATGTAGTTTAAACAAATGTATTTTAATGATGGAACTCATGAAGCGGATATAGTCAAAAAGGATTTACATGGAATATTTAACAATAATAAACTGGAATTTAAGTCCCTTTAACAGCCAAGTAATAATATTTAAATGATGGATACGAGTATTTTCACACATGGAGCAGTCATTTCAACGACTATACTTCGTGTCTTTAATTAAATATATATCACTTATTTAGAATAAATTATCTGAGCATCAAGCGAGCGCTTAGTCAACTTGATCTTTCAAAATAAGAGACAACTTCCTCTACAAATTGCTACGACATGGCTTAATAAATAAATTAAGATAAAAATAAAAAAAACCTCGTCATTCAAAAGTCAACTTCCTATTTTTTCAAAAGTCGAAAATAAATATATTCTACGCACAAAATAAACACAAATAAAGTTGGTCTACGCGAGTGACGGTAGTAGATTAAAAACGTATATATTTTAAAGATAGATACGAGTATTTGCAAACATGGAGCAGTTATTTCAACGACTATACTTCTTGTCTTTAATAAATATATCAATAATTTGACCATCAAGGGAGCGCTTAGTCAACTTCGTCATTTCAAAATAAAAGACTACTTCCGCTACAAATTTCTATAACATGGCTTAATAAATTAATTAAGATTAAGATTAAAAGAAGAAAAGGAAAACACTCTTCATTCAAAAGTAACTTCCTATTTTTGCAAAAGTGTAAAATGTATATATTTGACGCCCAAAATAATCACATAAAAACACAAATAAAGTTGGTCCACGCGAGTGTTGGTAGTAAAAACGTATATATATATATTTAAAGTAAAGTAAGTGAAAGTCATCCGAAGACAAACTTACTGAGCCAAGATTCCAGAAGGTTCTGATCGTCTCTGCTGGCCATCGTTCTTCTGGTGGACCCTGGAGTCCGAGGATGGTTTTAAACACGAGTTTTCACGCCCAGAAAATCACGCCCTTTATTCACGTCACTCCATCTTTGACCTGATAAATATTAGTTGATTATTTTTTACTAAATCTCAATTTTAGAAACGTTATCAAGAAATCGAAGTTTTCAAGTTTTTGATGTATTAAATGAAAAGTAAATTCAAATATTTAACTTTGCTGCATTTAAAAAAAAAAGTTTATATGATAAACTAAGATTCTCAAGCTTTGTTCAAAAAGATTTTAGCTTATTTGGTTTTGATTATTTATTTTTATGAACCACAATGACTAAAATAGTGAACCTTTATTTAATAACAACCAAAGTTTTGTGTAGAGAGAAGAAAGTTGAAATTGTTTGATTATAGTTGAAAATTGTTTGATTATAGTTGAAAATAGTTCGATTTTAGGTTAAAATGTTGGATTATAGTTGAAAATGGTTTGATTTTAGTTGAAAATGTTTGATTTTAGTTGAAAATAGTTTGATTATAGTTGAAAATAGTTGAAAATAGTTTGATTTTAGTTGAAAATGTTTTTATTATAATTGAAAAATGTCTGATTGAAGTTGGAAATTGTTTGATTTTAGTTGAAAATAGTTCAATTTTAGTTGAAAATGTTTGATTTTAGTTGAAAATAGTTCAATTTTAGTTGAAAATGTTTTTATTATAATTGAAAATGTCTGATTAAAGTTGGAAATTGTTTGATTTTAGTTGAAAATAGTTGAAAATGTTTTATTTTAGTTGAAAATAGTTTTGATTTTAGTTGAAAATGTCTGATTATAGTTTAAAATAGTTCAATTTTAGTTGAAAATGTTTGATTTTAGTTAAAAATTGATTGATTTTAGTTGAAAATTGTTTGATTTTAGTTGAAAATTGTTTGATTTTAGTTGAAAATGTTTGATTTTAGTTTAAAATAGTTTGATTTTAGTTTAAAATGTCTGATAATAGTTTAAAATAGTTCAATTTTAGTTGAAAATGTTTGATTTTAGTTTAAAATAGTTTGATTTTAGTTGAAAATGTCTGATAATAGTTTAAAATAGTTCAATTTTAGTTGAAAATGTTTGATTTTAGTTTAAAATAGTTTGATTTTAGTTGAAAATGTCTGATAATAGTTTAAAATAGTTCAATTTTAGTTTAAAATGTTTGATTTTAGTTTAAAATAGTTTGATTTTAGTTGAAAATAGTTTGATTTTAATTGAAAATAGTTTGATTTTAATTGAAAATAGTTTGATTTTAGTTAGTTAATAGTTCAAATCATCACAGAAGTGTGACCCTGACGATGAGATATTCATTTTGACAACCTGAACCTTTGACTTCGGGACGTGTTGGGATGTGAAACTCTCAGTTCCTGGTCGAGCAGAACCACTTCATGCCAGTTAGAAGACGAGCAGCAGAACCTGTGACCGTCACAACTGTGAGTGTTGATCGAACAACAAAGATGGAGGGGCTGCTGTGAAGCGGGGGTTGAGTTGCAACAATGAATGTAGAGTCGCGTGTCATCAGCGTAGAGGAGTGTTGGGCAATTCAATTTACTCGAGGGGCCACACTTTATTCAGAGGCGCTGAGGGGCCATCAGGCAAAAATAAATGAGGGAGAAGTATAAAACGAAGTAATAAAAATCAAGCTTAACATGACAAAAATATTATTTTATGGTATTTTATACGATTTAAAAAAACAAATCCGATAAAAGCACTATATTCCTAAATATTTATTTTGTATTTCCCATAAATCCTTTTGAGGGACAATAAATACTCAAAAAAAGTCTTAAAATAAAAACCCTCATGTTAATACTCATATTAAGACAGAAATAAAATACGAAAAATAAATAAAAACAAAATTTAATTGATAGTTTCTAAACAACCTTTGACCTCAAAGTAAATAAAAAATGTTTAACAATAATTCATTTTTTTTTTAAACATTGTGTTTTTGGTTTTGATTTTATTTTTCATTAAAACACCCAAAACTCCAAAAGTGAAACTTGATTTAAACTCAGTCAGTCTCAGAACAGCAGTTTCAGTGGGATTTGAACCCATGATATTTAGTCTATAAAAGTCTGTTGATTGGGTCAAGAAGTTTTATTGGAGGATATTTGTGCAGGAGATTCTGGTTCTGGTCCTGGTTCTGGACCGGGCGCCGCAGCCTCGTGACGGTGAAGAAGCTTCTGGACTCGACGTCGGACTTCGGCGGGCCCTAAACACACCATCATCTCGGCCACGCCGGGCCCCTGCTGCAAGAGGCACAAGGCGTCACTCGCAGGTTCACACTTTAGACGACGGGGGAAAAACACTCACTCATCTGGAGAAACTTCTCCACACACTCGTCTGTGTGACTCAACACTTTTGTGGGTTTTAAAATTTTTCGGTGCAAACGTTGTGTCACATCTCCTTCCCACATGTCACTTCCTCTTAAGTCGGGGTGACTTGTGAGCTCGGAGTCAAACTGATCGTGTAAATGTTACTAAAACATATGATGCGAGGACGACACAAAAACAAATGTATCACAAGATAAAAGCGAAAGCTAAAAGGGACTTTTTTATTTTTACTTTATGTTTAAATAACCTGGAGAAACATGACCATAAAATGACTTTATTTAACTTATTCATCTTTTAATTTATGTTGAGGGACAAGAAATTGTCACAAAGAGAACATTTTAAAAACTTAAAACCAGTCATAGAGACGCTTGTTGCACAACATTGACATCCGCTCTCTCTTTTTCATTTATTTTCTTCAAACAATTTTCAACTATAATCCAACAATTTTCAACTATAATCCAACAATTTTTAACTTTAATCAAACAATTTTCAACTGTAATCAAACAATTTTCAACTGTAATCAAACAATTTTCAACTATAATCCAACAATTTTCAACTATAATCCAACAATTTTCAACTATAATCAAACAATTTTCAACTATAATCCAACAATTTTCAACTATAATCAAACAATTTTCAACTATAATCCAACAATTTTCAACTGTAATCAAACAATTTTCAACTATAATCAAACAATTTTCAACTGTAATCAAACAATTTTCAACTATAATCAAACCATTTTCAACTATAATCAAACAATTTTCAACTGTAATCAAACAATTTTCAACTATAATCAAACAATTTTCAACTATAATCCAACAATTTTCAACTGTAATCAAACAATTTTCAACTATAATCAAACAATTTTCAACTATAATCCAACAATTTTCAACTGTAATCAAACAATTTTCAACTATAATCAAACAATTTTCAACTATAATAAAACAATTTTCAACTATAATCAAACAATTTTCAACTATAATCCAACAATTTTCAACTATAATCCAACAATTTTCAACTAAAATCAAACAATTTTCAACTATAATCAAACAATTTTAACTAAAATCAAACAATTTTCAACTATAATCAATTTTCAACTATTTTTAACTGTGTTATTATGTGTTATTGTGTGTTATTATGTGTTTTCATGTGTTATTGTGTGTTATTATGTTATACCACGTGTTACCTGGAGACCACTGAGAGCCAGACGCAGCAGTGACATCACGTTCTTGTACTTGGTGACCTTGGCTTTCTTCGCCATCGTCTTCAGATCTTCGACGAGTTGCTGCAAAGGCGGCATTTCTTCCTCTATTAACCTGTGAGAAGAGACGAGTGACTCGAACTGAGTCACTTTCAAGAGAAAACCTCCTTCATTCTTGAACTTTGAACTCACTCGAGCACCAGCGCGGCGACGGTGTCCGCCTCCGAGCTCAGCAGCGCCATCTGCTGCTCGGAGAAGGAAGGACGCACCCACAGGTAGGCGTAGGCCGGACTGGTGAGATCCTGCAGCGAGGAGATGTGACCCTGCGACGAAAGAAGAATGAGAAAAATACACAAAAGAACAAAAAGATTTGTATTTAAATGATTTTAATAAAATAATTTCACCTTAATATATTTTCTTTATATATAAAAAAAACCCAGTAACTTATTTTTCCTTAGAATATAAAAAAATACAAATTCTAAAATCATGAAAAATGTACTATAATTGTACGTATATATTTACATTAAATTAACTATTTTTCTTAACACAATTTGACAGAATTTTTATTCTCCATTAAAGTTATAATAAGTTATTAGTAACTAAACAGAATTACTTGAATTACTATTAGTTACTGTTTATTTTTAGACCATAAAATATATTTGAGGAGATCTGGGTCGGGATAGTTTACCAACATCTCCAGGACTTTATTTGTCAATCATCAAACATCAAACACCAACATCCACAACTATTCTTAGAACCACAGTTATATTTGACCACAGACTCAAACACTGTTAACGTAATTTATCGAACGAAATTCAGGAGTTTAAAACATGCTTTGGTTCCACATAATAAATAAATCATCCATGAACAACATAGTCGCACCTTCCTAAGATGGAGGATTCTCCGGATGTAATCCTCCTGGAGAACATCTCGGTCCTGGACCTCAAACGTCTGTTGGATTTGACTCTGCAGGTCCTTCACGAGAGCTCGACACCTGTGCTCGTCCTCGATCCGCTGCTGCAGGTGAAGTCTGTGGGAGGAGTCGCTCGGACAAGTAAGTACGTCAGTCATTTATATTTGTATAGCGCTTTTCCAGACCAGGGTCACAAAGCGCTTAAACAATCAAAACAATATTCAATAAAGTATATATTTTAAAGGTCAAGATAAAACTGATAACACAACAGGAGTTCCAGAAAAATCAATGTAAAATCCTGCACAAATAAAAATGTCTTAAGATGTTTCTTGAAGGAGTCAGTAGATCATCAAACACAGAGATCGTTCCAAAGCTTAGGAGCAACAGTCTGGAAGGATTTCTCTCCTCTGGTCCGGAAGTTCAGGAACCATCAGTAGATTCTGATCCACAGACCTCAGAGCCCGAGCTGGGGTGTAAGTCTGGATCAGAATCTACTGATGGAAGGTCTGACCATGAATAGATCTGAAAGTAAGAACCAGAATTTTAAAGTTGATCCTGAAAGAAACTGGAAGCCAGTGAAGAGTTTGAAGGAGAAATGTGAGTTCTTCTACTAGAGCGGCTCAGAATTCTGGCTGCAGAGTTTTGAATCAACTGCAGACGAGACACATCCTTCTTGTTTAGACAAGAAAATAAACTGTTACAATAGTCCAGGCGAGAAGAAACAAACGCAAAGTAAAGATCATGTTCCAACAACATTTTCCTAAGTTTAGAGATGTTTCTCAGTTGAAGGAAACAGTTTCTGGTCAGTTTTCTGCAGTGTTGAACAAGGAGACAAAGACAAAGACTCGCGAGGAGTCGATCGACGAAATAACTCACTTGTTGAACTCGGGAAGTTTCTCCAGGTCGATCAGAGCCGAGTGAGTCGTTATTTTTGAGGGAGTGAATTCCGAAATCAGCTCTTCGATCCCGCGTCCCATGCGGTTGCCTATTAAAACCAAAATCGTGTGTTGAATTAAACAATAGTTTTCTCTTTTTGCTCTTCTTACTGTTGAATCCGGATCCACAGTTGGTGGTGATGTCCAGCAGAGCCTCCGGCAGAATCCCCCTCTCCTGGAAGCTCTGGATGAAGATGTCTCCCTGCCTCTTGGACAGCTTGCTGCCGTCTTTGTTGGTGAGCAGCGGCAGGTGAGCGAAGGTGGGCGGCCGCCAGCCCAGGGCGCGGTACATGAGCAGGTGCTTGGAGGTGGAGCTGAGCCACTCGGAGCCTCGCAGCACGTGACTGATCCTCATGTGGTGGTCGTCCACGATGTTGGCCAGGTGGTAGGTGGGGAAGCCGTCGGCTTTGATCACCACGGGGTCGCCCTCCACCTGGGATCACGAGGAGAGGAAAAACATCTTAGAAAAGCTTTTGGTCGAGAGAATTTTCATTTTTATTTTTAACAAAACCCGTTATAGTTTTTTTCTTTCCCATCATATTTGATTTTTTTTAACATATTTTTATCTCATGGTTTCCTTTTAAATAAAGTGCGTCTAAAATAAACTATTTTTTAATTACAATTAACGTGCAAATGTTTCAGAGTTTGTACATTTCTGTGTTGCAATTAAACATCCGGCCTCTAGATGGCAACAGTCATAAGTAAGTAAGTAATTAATTTTTATTTATAGAGCGCTTAAACAATCAAAACAATATTCAATAAAGTATATACTTTAAAGGTCAAGATAACACTGATAACACAACAGGAGTTCCAGAAAATCAAGGAAAAGCCAAGGTCCCCAGCATCCAAGGGAACGCTGAGATCCTGACGATGACTGAGGATGAGAGGATACAGTGACTCCAGCGCTTTTTAAAGCTGATGTTTGGACATATTTTGGTTTCAAAACAAATTAAGTCAGTTACGATTTCGTCTAGAGTCAGAAAATTTAAGGCCAGAGTCAAGTACACGACAATACTACAAATATATACTTGTTCATACAGTATCACAATATATAAGCAATGTATCACATAGTCGTCCCTGTCTTGTGATACGCATCATATCGTCAATTTTTTTGTCAGTACACCCTCCTCGTCATACTTTCATTTACTCTTAAGTCAGTCTGATTGAGCTTCATGACACTGTGTTGTCTTGTTCAGAGGTCAGTAGGGGGCGCCATCAGTTTAAAAATGATGTTTCATTAGAACAGGAAAATAGTGCAGACGCCATCTAGTGGACTCTGAAGATAATGACTTATCCTTTAAAGGGCACCTAATTTGCTGATTTGAGTGAGTCTTAAATTGTTCTACTCTATTATACTCATCAGTATGTTTGTTTTTGCACAAAACTGTCATTTAATAAAGATATTTACATTAGAAAATACGCTGAAGCCCCGCCCACTTAAAATGCTCTGTTTCGGCCGAGAAGAAGTCTCGTCCAAGCAACCACGCCCACTCTGCTCTGATTGGTCACAAAAACACGAATTGCATTCAAGGACTCACGTAAATTTCAAACTCACCCCTGAAACTCCCGTTTTGTACATTAAAAACGAATAATAAAACTTAAGGTTTACTGCTTAATGTACACATTAGAAAAACACCTAAAGGCAGAAGTAACTCTCACCATGTTTACATCAATATTTATTTTGTTTATTAACATGTAGGTTCTTAACTGATTTAGATCTTCTAGGGGAGGACACCTGCACCAGAGTGATGTCAGAATGTTTAATTTAAACCGTGATCTCGTTTGGCGAGATTTCAGACGAGAACTTTATTAAGTAATAACTTCAAAACGGAGCAACGTCACGATGAATGAACTACTGCATTTTGAAGACTTCAACATTTACAACATGTGAATAAGTCACAAGAGTTGGGTTTTCACATCTTGTTCTCATGTTAACTTGGGAAACTTGCTGGATTAGTATAAAACAGGATCTACAGATACGAGTATTTCTACAGATACGAGTATTTCCGACGATCAGCTACAAATGAAGACCTGCTAAAACGACCAGGATGGCGTCCATCGGAGGAAGACGTTCTCTTCACCTGAGCCACATCATGACGACTCCATCCGAAGATCATGTCTTCAAAAGGTTCCGCTCCCTCTTCCAACTTGAACCTGATCACGTGCGGCGTTCCCTGCGAAACCTTCTCCTCCGTCTGCTCGGGTCGAAGATGCCGACACCTGTTGTCATACCTGCAGAAGTCGAAAACGTTAGCGTCGGGATTAGAAACGCGTCAGGACTTGGGCTCGCCTCGGCGCCTGTCCGCTCCTCAGAGCTTCTTTCTTGAGCAGCTCCAGCCTCTGGGGGCTGCAGAAGCATCGGTACGCACTCCCGCCTTCCACCAGCTCGGCAGCCGTCCCATGATAGAGATGGAGTCGCTGCGACTGCAGGTACGGACCGAGGGCGCCCCCCCTGCGCGGACTCTCATCGGGGGGAATACCTGGGTCAGAAGATGATGATGATTCCACACCACAAAGTCCTTCTTAAAGTTCACGTTTCGATGGCCTTACCGGCCCATTCCAGCATGTCCTCGATGGATTCTGCAGCTCCGGGAACCAGTCGGCTCTGATCCGTGTCCTCCAACCGCAGGATGAAGGAGCCGCCGAACCTCTTGGCGAAGATGTAATTGTAGAGGGCGGTACGTAGACCCCCCAGGTGCAGGAAACCTGTAGCAGAGGTTGTTTTTTTTTAAAACTTAAAAAGAAAACTGTTTATTTATCTAAATGGTTTTAACAAGACATGATCAAGTCAAGCTGTAGCTTATAATACACGTACATCGTTCCCTTTTAAGCAGGTTTTAGCGATGGTTGTAAACATGGGAGGATATAGGGGGGCCGTGCCCACCCTGGCAGGAAGGTCATTTTTTTTTACATAAGAGTGCCCTGTGGAACGAAGGCAAAGCTCCAGCCTATTACAGGTGATGTGAATGTACAATGTAGTAGCTCAACTATATGTGTATATACTATATACAGTGTTCAGGTTGACTTCAGTGCTGATGTTTTTAGTAGAAGTAAGTAAGTAAGTAAGTCATTTTTATTTGTATAGCGATTTTCCAGACCAGGGTCACAAAGCGCTTAAACAATCAAAACAATTGACAATAAAGTATAAACTTTAAAGGTCAAGATAACACTGATAACACAATAGGAGTTCCAGAAAATCAAGGAAAAGCCTGCATGAATAAAAATGGGATTTTTTTTTTAAGATAAGAGTGCCCTGTCGAAAGAAAGCAAAGCTCCGGCATATTACAGGTGATGTAAATGTACAATGTAGTAGCTCAACTATATTGTCATGATGGTCATTTGGTGACCTTTAAATAAAACATATTTTTCAGCATCTGGGCTTCATCAAGTGGTCAAACAGATCACATGATTTTGTTCAATGCGATGACAACTTATTTGATGGTTCAACCCAGTGTCCAGGTTGACTTCAGTGTATTTTTTTTTAGTAGAAGAGAAGCTCTTTGGTGATTTAGATCAATAAATGGACACAGCACTAAACCTTGTTGTTGGTTGTTAGTTTTTTGTTTTAGATTTTAGGATGAAGCGTCACTTTTCTCTGTATTGTGCGATTAGTCACTGAGCCATTGGTCAACTGCCATCACGTCAGCCCGCACTGAAGAAATCTTGAACGTCTGGAATTTCTCACTAAGCTTTAAAGGATTATTTTAAATGTATTTTTTTTAAATGTCATCATTAACATATAATGATCATTTATTTCAAATTTCTACAGTAAAATCTCTCCAAATTCACCATGATAGTAGTCAAGGTCTTCATGAAGCATAATCCAGTGGAATTTTTCACTAAACTTTTAAGGATTCTTTTTTAATTTAATTTTTAAGATGTTATCATTAACATTTGACTCTATTTAATGATAATTTATTTCACATTTCTACAGTAAAATCTCTCCAAATTCACCATGATAGTAGTCAAGGTCTTCATGAAGCATAATCCAGTGGAATTTTTCACTAAACTTTTAAGGATTCTTTTTTAATTTAATTTTTAAGATGTTATCATTAACATTTGACTCTATTTAATGATAATTTATTTCACATTTCTACAGTAAAATCTCTCCAAATTCACCATGATAGTAGTCAAGGTCTTCATGAAGCATAATCCAGTGGAATTTTTCACTAAACTTTTAAGGATTCTTTTTTAATTTAATTTTTAAGATGTTATCATAAACATTTGACTGTATTTAATGATCATTTATTTCAAATTTCTAAAGTAAAATTACTCCAAATTCACCATGATAGTAGTCAAGGTCTTCATGAAGCATAATCCAGTGGAATCTTTTACTAAGCTTTTAAGGATTATTTTATATTTAATTTATAAAATGTTATCGTTAACATTTGACTGTATTTAATGATCATTTATTTCAAATTTCTACAGTAAAATTACTCCAAATTCACCATGATAGTAGTCAAGGTCTTCATGAAGCATAATCCAGTGGAATCTTTCACTAAGCTTTTAAGGATTATTTTATATTTAATTTATAAAATGTTATCGTTAACATTTGACTGTATTTAATGATCATTTATTTCAAATTTCTACAGTAAAATTACTCCAAATTCACCATGATAGTAGTCAAGGTCTTCATGAAGCATAATCCAGTGGAATCTTTCACTAAGCTTTTAAGGATTATTTTATATTTAATTTATAAAATGTTATCATTAACATTTGACTGTATTTAATGATCATTTATTTCAAATTTCTACAGTAAAATTACTCCAAATTCACCATGATAGTAGTCAAGGTCTTCATGAAGCATAATCCAGTGGAATCTTTCACTAAGCTTTTAAGGATTATTTTTAATTTAATTTATAAAATGTTATCATTAACATATAATGACTATATTTAATAATAATAATAATAATAATAATAATCTCTATTTATATAGCGCCTTTTTAATGATCATTTATTTCAAATTTCTACAGTAAAATTACTCCAAATTTACCAGAATAGTAGTCAAGATCATCATGAAGCATAATTTTCACTATTTAAAATAAATGTGTAGTTTCTTTTTACCTATTATATAATGATATGACTTTCAAATCTACGTCAAAAAACAGAGTTTAGATACATTTTCCCCTATATCTGTATTAACACAATGGTTGTTGGTCAAAATAAATAAATACATAAAATCATAAATATAAATAAATCTTATAATAATTTACTCCAGAGACAGTAGAACAGGATTGCATCAGGTTGAATAAAAACAACATAAAACATTATTACTGTGATGTTTTTTGTATTTTGTGAAGGTTTTCTTCTCACCTGTGGGACTCGGGGCGAACCGAACCCTGACCTCGGTGGAGCTCCATCTCTGCAGGACCTGAGGTCTCACCACATGTAAGACTGTCCTGGACCGACATGTCAACAGAGACATGTTTGCAGCAGAAACGTTTCGCTCGATCGAACCACTGACGCCAGACGAGACCCAAAGTGTTGAAAACACACAGTCCGGTCACCAGACCACAGGAAGTCCCATTCCAATATCACCGGGTCCTTTTATTTTGTTTTGAGAACCGATCCGGCGAGTTTGTGTTTACATTCAAAGTGACATCTTGGAGTCATTTTTCTTCTTCGTGAATACAGATCGGGAAATAAATGATATTCTGTCGCGAGACATCGCCCTCTAGCGGCAGGTTCAAACACCACTCCCGACATACATCAATTTAAACGTTAATTTATTTTAAATCAATACTTTTGTATTTGTTTAAACTGAACAAAACTAAACATGTGATGTTTATAAGGTAATGGTATGAACTGAAATCCTATTTAGTATCATAATATCAAGTCAAGTCAAGTCATTTTATTGTCAAATATGCATGTATTGAGACATACAGTTAAACATTAAAGACATTAAACACTTAAAACAATTAAAGACTTAACAGTTAAAGACTTAAACAGACGTTAATTAAGACATTCAAGAAAATAAATAACCAACAAAATAAAATAAATAATCAACAAACTTAAATAATCAAAAAATAGACAGAATATAAACAAAAAAAACAAAGAACAAAGTTAATGCACAGATAAAAGTTAAAGCATATATATACACATTTATATAAGACATTATCGGTGTTATCTTGATCTTTTAAGTATATATTTTATTGAGTTTTTTTTTTATTGTTTAAGCGCTTTGTGACCCTGGTCTGGAAAAGTGCTCTACAAATATAATATACTTACTTACTTACATATATTTTTGAATAAAACAAGAGTAACGTAGTGAATTTGATTCATTATTTAATCAGTTCCTCGAGACAAATGTTGTATCGACGATTGACACTACTGTGTGTAATGATCAACTAGTTACACTGTTTTGCTACTTTGTTTATTCATTCAAGTTCATTTGTATACAAGACTGTTTCACTTTTGTGTTTAGAGTGAGTTCAACTTTATATTACTTTAGATCAAAGTGATGCAGTGTTTAGACGCAGCTCTGATAGAGACACGTTAAATGAAATACTCTTAACTCCTGGTCATCAATCAGCATCCAAACAACTTTTTTTCGTGGCAATAATCCCATTTAAACCTTCTGACTCTTTCGTAAATGACATTGAAATGCAGTCTGTTTGCTTTAAGATCAGATCTTTTCTCTCATTCCACCTGTTGAATCGCTCACCTTTCTACACAGTGACAATAAGCGTAAACACATTCTTCAGAAAACCAGTCCGACCTGATGTTTGCAGGTGACAATTCTTACACAGGCTCCAGTGACACGGCATCTGAAGTCCAATGACAGAGTCGACACTTTTCTATTTGTAAACTGATTTTAGATGTAAGTCATCAGTGTGTAGCTAATGGCTGCGCTATAACGTGTATTCAGCACACACCTACACACACCTACACACACACACACCTACACACATAATCCATATGTTGTGTCTTCTCGTCTGGACTATTGTAACAGTTTGTTTTCATGTCTAAACAAGAAGGATCTGTCTCGCCTGCAGTTGATACAAAACTCTGCAGCTAGAATTCTGAGCTGCTCTAGTAGAAGAACTCACATTTCCCAGATCCTTAAAACTCTTCACTGGCTTCCAGTTTCTTTCAGGATCAACTTTAAAATTCTGGTTCTTACTTTCAGATCTATTCATGGTCAGACCTTCCATCAGTGATCTGATCCAGCCTTACACCCCAGCTCGGGCTCTGAGGTCTGTGGATCAGAATCTACTGATGGTTCCTGAACACGGTTCAGGACCAGAGGAGAGAAATCCTTCCAGACTGTTGCTCCTAAGCTTTGGAACCATCTCTGTGTTTGATGATCTACTGACTCCTTCAAGAAACATCTGAAGACATTCTTATTCTTGCAGGATTTTACCTTGATTTTCTGAGACTCCTGTGTTTGTCTCTGTGTTATCTTGACTTTTTAAGTATATATTTTTTTAGTTATTGTTTTGATTGTTTAAGCGCTTTGTGACCCTGGTCTAGAATAGCGCTTTATAAATATTACTAACTTACTTACTTTTTTATTATAACAATAATCTTTCAGAATAATCCACTATTTCTGTCCTAAGCTCCTGCCTGTGTCAAAATGTAATTTGGACATTTTTTTGTATTCACAAAAAAGACGATTGTTCTAAAAATAAGAAGTGACAATAAAGTCATGTAAGAATCGCACACACCCAGAGTGTGAGTCGACCAATCAACGGGAGGAAACACACCTCTCTGTTGGTTGCCGGTTCACCGGAGTCTCGGGTATCAGGTGCACGACTCAGAGAGGATCTAACGCTGCCACTTGAAGACCAGACTTGGTGAGCTTTTCTCGATCTTACAAACTAACACATGAATATATTTTACTCGATTCTAAAAGCCTGGTCTTATGATGAGAGACACACACTAGAGGTAGAAGGTGTCGCACCTGACAACGACCAGTGGGAACTTTCTCTCTTGGGTTATAATCAGTGATGCTCATTATACTTTACCGGAGGAGTTGCTATGGCTTCCTATGGTGAAGACACACAACCTGAGGTTACATTTAACACAATAGAAATGATCAATATTCTGAAAGAGAGAAGACATGGTAAAAAGAAAAGTATATAAATGGCCAAAACTTATAGGTACTGTAGATCCTAAAGATCACTGTCATAACAAAATTGTCAAAATGTAGAATTTCGTGGCCACTTTTGATCTCTTTTAGCCAAAAATGTTGTTTTTTTAACCATGTCATGTCTGAAGCATCAGTCGCATCCACAACTCTGAGAAAGACCGCCAGGTGCACATTTGACAGATAATTTAAAGAAAAATCACATCCACAATATTTGCAAAGATTTGAGGTCGTCAATTTACGTTGAGTGTTTTGACCTCTTTTTTTATTTCATTAAAAACTGCAAATTTATAATTAATTTGACTTGTGTGTAGGCGAGTATTGAAATCCTAGAACTCTTCAAATACTCTATAACAAAATCAATTACTAACTAAATTAACGTGAAAGCCAAAGTTAGCTCATTAAATGTAAGATTTTCACACTTACTACACTTTTTGACATTTTAAAATTCACTTTAGAACACGTTTTTTAATGCGTTGACCAAAAAACATAGTCTAGTCGAAGACGATGTTTGTCTTTAAACTTTAATTGATTTTATTGCTAATAAAAATAAATTGTAAACTGAGTTATTTTGCTTTTAATCGTTGTTTTACTGAACTAAAACGGTTTATTGTGAAGAGAAATTATTCACATTAATAATTATACTTGTTTGTGTATTTTATTATTGTTCGTTAACAAATACAAATACATCTAATTATTGCAGCACATTTTCAAAAGTAAACATACTAAAATATCTAATAGCTGGAGACACATCAGGAAACATTAGCTAGAACATTGAACAATGGAGGAAATGTAAAAGTAAAAATGTATCTATAACTTGCCGACAGATGATGATGACAAACGTCAATCAAACTGTCGACAGCTGAGGGTTGAGTCGTCTTAACGGCGTGTGGACCTGCTCAGGTTGTTGCTGTGGCTTTAGAAAGGATTTCAAGACTCATAAGTCACAGGATTGATGCAGAACAAAGACCGTGATTTTCCATCTTGATCAATCCACCGGTGGCCAGAAAGAAGAAGGAAGGATGGCGCAGAAATTTGATGAGTCATGATGTTGCCTCGAATCAAAGTTTAAAGGAGAAGTTTCCGTGGAGTTAAAATAAAGATATGACGTAATAGAAGAGCATTTCATTTATCAAATATACATTTTGCTGTTTAACTATTTATGCACTTTTGTGTGTTTTCACTCTGAATTTGGGCCGTTGTTCTTGTAGTTTAAGGTTTATGGGTCCATCTTAACTTCATCTTCAAAGTTAAATAAATCAAGATCTTTATTCCTGAACCATCATGTCACGGGCAGTTAAAAGTTAAAACTTGGGACGTTGTTTTCTTCAAATTCTTCTTGATTTTTATCAGTTCAACAACAAGAAGATTTTTTTTTACAACAATAAGGAAGTGAAGAGAAGAAAACATAATGATTCCATTGTACCAAAAAAAGCACTGTTTTTTTGTCATTTAATCACATGACTCGCCCTGGAGTTACAACTTGATCAATAACCAGCTTCAATCATTGTTTACGTGACACAGAGTCGACGCATCGGGGACCAAATGTGAGTTCACTCTGAAAAAATATCCATTCATCGCTTTAAGAAACAATACTGTATCGTCTTTTATCAGTCAAAATAAGCGTATGATTGTGACGAGTTTCCTGACTACACAACTTGATGCGTTTTTGTTAGCGATAATCTGGAGAAGCAGTGTCATTATTTTCAGAGTCCACTAGATGGTAGTGATGTGTTGATGAAGCTTCATGAAACAGTGTCATTATTTTCAGAGTCCACTAGATGGTAGTGATGTGTTGATGAAGCTTCATGAAGCAGTGTCATTATCTTCAGAGTCCACTAGATGGTAGTGATGTGTTGATGAAGCTTCATGAAGCAGTGTCATTATCATCAGAGTCCACTAGATGGTAGTGATGTGTTGATGAAGCTTCATGAAGCAGTGTCATTATCATCAGAGTCCACTAGATGGTAGTAATGTGTTGATGAAGCTTCATGAAGTAGTGTCATTATTTTCAGAGTCCACTAGATGGCGGTCTCTGCACTATTTTCCTTTGTTTTACGCAACTGTTCTAGAGAAACATCACAATATTTTTAAACTGATGGCGCCATCTACTGACCTCTAAACTACATGACACTGTTTCATGAAGCTTCACCAGCCCATCACTAGTTTTTGAGATGTTGCCTCACAACTGGTTCCACCCTTTAAATAAGTCCCATTAAACGAAACACAAAGTGATAAAATATGAGTTCCAAGGCAGTTACTGCTTGAACTATTGCTGTTAAATCAAGACACTTTGGGTTCGTGTGAACGCAAAATTAACAGGAACATATTTTCCACACAGTGATGAATACCTGCAGCCACACATGCACGATTACGCATTACAATGTGTACAAAAAACAGATGTAGTTTCAGTTGTCTTGTATCACTCATTAAGATCTGTGTGAACCCCGAAACCAATAATGGCTCATCTGTAGGAAACAGAAACACACAAAGCGATTACTTGTTTGCGTGAGCACAAATCTTTAGTAAATCAAGCCAACATGAATGGAAAACATGTTTTTGTTCTGCTAGTAATTTCCAGCTTTGTTTCCTTTATCTTTACTCGCTGGGTTGAGTTGCATCGTTGTGTGAAGTGTCTTGTTGCAGCATTTTTTTGACCGATCCTGCTTTTGTTGTGTGTTTTCATGAATGTATGTTGAAGGTCACGGTTCACGCCCCAAACTAGACGAGAGGTGATCTGAGTAGTGTCGGATTCAGCGGATTACTTGTCCGTCCTGTTTTGTAAGAGTTTATACGGGCCGACATAAAAGTGTGGTTCGAGGGCCACACGTGGCTCCGTGCTTTTCCAGGCCAGAGGTCGACTTGTTTAGATGAGCTTTATTCATTTACAGCCGTGATTATTTATTAGTTTAAGCTTTTTAAACCATTTTGATTTAAGTCGTTTTCATAAAATACTTTTATATAACTGAATTTTTGAAATATTGTATTCAATAAAGCTCCAGATATGAAAAGATTGAAAATAAATAAGATTTTGTGGCCACGAAATACTAAAGACATTAACCTTCAGTGGCTTTTATAATGATCTTAAGATGAGAAATTAAGTTTAAAATCTATTACACTGTCGCTATTTTAGTCGTGTCATCACAATAAAGGCCTCCACTAAATAAATAAAGAACCCCGGAAGTCCGCTACTGCAGCCGCAACACAACAAAATAATCACAATGAACCTACATATTCAAGATCATTGTTCCTGATATTTACTTAAAGAAAAAGTTGACCATATTTTTCTTTTTATGTGTTTTGTGTGTGTGTCACGTGTTGTGTTTTAATTTACAATAGTTCCAAATACACACTATTTCTTCATGAATTTTGATATTAATTAAACTTATTATAAAAAACATACTCAACACAACTTCCCACACGGAAAATGATAAAAAATAAACTTTATTATTAGACAATCCCTGAGATCAATGTGGCTCCACTTCAGTTTTAATCTCTAGTCTTTGATTTGACAGATCAGGTGTGTCAACCTCCATCTCACATCTGGACAAAATCTTTACATAGTTTGAGTCTACAGGCCTGAAAGTGTCAACCTTGGAGGTTTAATCTCTTCAAACGATCTCTGTGTTTGACGTCAGTTTCACTCGCATTTGAAGCCTTCCGTGCATTTGTTCGACCTAGAAAATCTCTGTCGTTTATCTCCCGACACACGTCAAATACATGTTTTACAAACTGAATGTTCTGTATTTTCTTCTCCTGCAGCCGTGAACGCCACATGAGACTCGTTACGTCATGAGAATCTGCTGTTTATTCCTGCTGGTCTACGTCCTGCGGAGCTGCTGCGGTGAGAGAACAATGTTGTTCAGATGAAAAAAAAATCAATTGTGACAAAATGATGCAAAAGTTAATCTTTGGTGAGATCAATGGTGACATTCTCTCAGAATGATGGAGCAATACGACTGAAATGTAAGTAAATAGTAATATTTGTAGAGCGCTTTTCCAGACCAGGGTCACAAAGCGCTTAAACCATCAAAACAATACTCAATAAAATATATACTTAAAAGGTCAAGATATCACAGAGACAAAGACAGAGTCTCAGTAAAAGCCTGCACGAATAAAAGTGTCTTAAGATGTTTCTTGAAGGAGTCAGTAGATCATCAAACACAGATGTTTCTTGAAGGAGTCAGTAGATCATCAAACACAGATGTTTCTTGAAGGAGTCAGTAGATCATCAAACACAGATGTTTCTTGAAGGAGTCAGTAGATCATCAAACACAGAGATGGTTCCAAAGCTTAGGAGCAACAGTCTGGAAGGATTTCTCTCCTCTGGTCCTGAAGCGTGTTCAGGAACCATCAGTATATTCTGATCCACAGACCTCAGAGCCCGAGCTGGGGTGTAAGTCTGGATCAGATCACTGATGGAAGGTCTGACCATGAATAGATCTGAAAGTAAGAACCAGAATTTTAAAGTTGATCCTGAAAGAAACTGGAAGCCAGTGAAGAGTTTTAAGGATCGGAGAAATGTGAGTTCTTCTACTAGAGCGGCTCAGAATTCTCGCTGCAGAGTTTTGTATGAACTGCAGACGAG
The DNA here is from genome assembly GCF_982586985.1 of Callionymus lyra. Lineage (NCBI taxonomy): Eukaryota > Metazoa > Chordata > Actinopteri > Syngnathiformes > Callionymidae > Callionymus > Callionymus lyra. Next base: position 44,385,006 of record NC_141818.1, on the reverse strand, counting down.
ACAGATCCTTCTTGTTAAGACATTAAAAAGCAAACTGTTACAATAGTCCAGGTGAGAAGACAGAAACGCATGGATTGTAACATCGAAATCATGCCTCAGATCATCAAATGTTCATCGCTGTAGGAGAAACATTCTATGAACTATGTCTGAGAAAATAACGAAGGGTTGTGTTTGATTTCATGACTTCAATCATCTCTAAATGAACCACAAACTCCTTCCACAGAAGCGACGGATCACCACAGGTGAGAGGATCTTGAATTTGGAAGTCACCTTACACCAACTTGTTTTTCTAAATCTCTTTTGTTTGCTCCTCTCGCGGCCCTGGAATATTCCAAAAGTAAATCATGCGAGCGGAAAGACGGCTTCGAGGTGAGTGACGGCTCTGTGGAGAATTCTTTGAGTGTTATCTGATTGTCATAGTTCAACGATGACCTCACCTGTCTGCACCAATGTGCTCCGTACAAAGGTTATAATTAGTTTTATAACTTTATTTCTTAAACAAGTCAAATAAAAAATGGCAATACAACATATTAATAGATTACAAATGACTATAAAATCACTACTTAGAGATAATAAATTGCATTTCTATTATTGTTTGCTCCTGTAACTTAATGTATTACTTACAAACTGAATTAAATATTTTTTATAAAGATAATTTCCCATTTGGAATTTACACGTTGAATACATTTTAAATGAAGTAAACGTGATTCATCAATTAAATCACATAAATCATGTTTATTTTAAGTTGCTGAAAGTTGAATTTGATGAACACATTTAAAAAATATTTTTAAACATAAAGTTGTAAATAATTTGAATACATACGCAAATATAAACAAATATATATTATTAATGCAGATCTGATTTGAGTAAACCAAACATGTATTTCGTTTATAGACGAATACATTAAGTATATTTCACCATATGAGTGCTTATTTAGCTGCTTAACATTCCTGACCTTCACACTCTGACCATGTCTTGTACATATTTAACTAGGATTCATCTGCTGCTGGATGTTAATAAATAAATCAATCAAACATCTCTCCCAGGGTTACGGAAGCACCCTAGGCTTCCTCCAGTGTGTCGGTCTGCCCTCCTCGGACACCGGCAAAGACCACATTCGGAATCTCAAAGACATCCTCGAGGCCATGATGGACCTGTACACGTTCATGGTACGATGACAAAAAAAAAAAGTCGAGCCGTCAGTGAAGAATGTTCCTGCGACCAGAAGAGTCGGTTTGTCAAGATTTTTGGATTTGACAGTTTTTACTGTCAATTTTGTCCTGACTGAAGTTTTGGAATGTTACCGTGAGAATATAGTCTTCACAAGACACACCATTAAAATTCTTTGATGCGTATTTGTGACGTTGGTGCTGAAGAAGTGGATTATAGAATTCAAAAAGTTCAATTATTTAAAAAAAAGAAGTATTTGGAAGTAACAAACTGAGTTTTCTCCTCGAGGACTGGCTCAGTGATGAAAAGTAGTCCAGGTTTCATCGAAGGTCTCCTGGACATCCGACGCTTCGACTCCTCCCGTCTCACTGCTCTTGTCTTTTCTGAAGCGCTCGGCCATGAAAGGAGTCCCGGTCCTCGGCGTGGAGGGGGCTCTGGACTGGACGCCTCACCGGGAGTTTGAGAACGAAGACCTGGTGAAGATGTGGCTGGAGATCAAGATCAAGCCGCTGCTGAAGTCCATCACCAAGCAGTTCCTGTCCTGCCTGAGCACCAAGAACTTCACCTGCTCCAGCTACCAGACTGCGTACGTGAGGGTCCTCCACGGCAACATACCTCCGGCCCCCTCATCACCTCTTCTTCCATCCTCAGAGTGAAGCAGCTCAGCAGCTATTACTCCGAGATGGATCCAGTGCGACAGAAGTGGATCTACACGTTCTTCATGTATCCTGTCCTGTCTGGAGAGAACATGAGAGGTCCATCTTCTTCTGCTGTTCAATCCTCATGATTAGAATACAATAAAACACCATAATAATAATAATAATAATCACAATAAAAAAAAAAACAATATGACAATATAAGGTAAGAGTGTAAATAAAATACAAACAATACACATACCTCAATAAACACTTCACAGTTCACAGTTTTAAATAAAAAATGTAACAAAAACATTATAAAAACGATGATGAGATTGTCTACCACATATATATATATATATGTATATATCCATATCCATATATATATATATATATATATACCGAGAACAGCCCCCCTATATATAACAGCAAATATATATATAAAACAGCATATATATATATATATATATATATATATATATATATATATATATATATACATATATATATATATATATATATATATATATATATATAGCACCCCATATATATATAGCACCCCATACATATTTTATTTTAAGTAAGATATATATATTTTTTAACGCTATTGTTTGTAGAACCGTAAAACGATATTTTTGTATTTATTTATACATAGATATAGATTGACATTTAAAAAGATACAATTGAAAAACAGGAAATGGACGTGGAAAAATAAGAGAAAAGAAAAAAGAAAAAGATAAAAGAAAGATTAAGACATTTAAATACAGTATGGTTTAAATTACAATATACATTAATATCCATAGTAAGTAGGTAAGTAAGTAATATTTGTAGATGAAGTTTTCATGCCTCCTTTTTTCTTCGCCCTAAAAATGAACAAAATCTCATGCACTTAGAATGTAATAGACACGATTTAAAATTGTATTAAAGTTTTTTAAATCAGATTTGTAACATAATATAGTTGTTTTGCTGCACACAAGTGAATATTTGAGTGTTATTTGTAAAATAAAGTAATTGGATGATTGTCTTTCATACACACACTATTGAAATATAAACCATAATTGAATTAAAATAAATATATTTAACCTTTGAAATAACATTTTATCTTAATTAAAAGTTATTTTATTCACAATTATTTTGAAAAAATCATTTGTGAAAACCACGATTTAAAAGCAAGTCAGTGAAGCGTTTAAAGTTGTTACTTCAGGTCCTCGTAGTCGACCGATGTTTAGACCATGTTGATGTTCATACATGGATTTTAAGTAACATTCGACTTGATTTTGAGTAAGAAATACGAAGGGAATTTCATACTCCCTTTTAAAGACAGTTTGGTTAATATTACATTTGCTTGGCCCTTTGCTAAAAGATTGGCCCCTTGTGTGATTGAGTTCTAGACCCCTGCTTTAGCTCTATAAATCCTGGTTAATGATTGAGTTGATATATACTTTAATACCATTTGTTCTGGGTTACTTTTACATTCATGAACATGTATTATCGTCTAACAAACAATGTCTTCTCAGGTTGTGTGATGCACAATGAAAGCAGCGAAGACTGGTTGATCAAGAATTTCGGCTACTTCAAAGTCATGGCTCGATTCAGCGACTTCAGCAAACTAAACGTGGGGTTCAGCGGAGTAAGTTTCGACATTTTTTGAAACAAAAATTCACACAAAGTTTTCCGAGACGATCTCGTCTTTGTCGTCCACAGTTCGAGGTTTTGCATCTGCTGACGTCGACCCAGACGGCCGAGCTCGTGCTGCTAACGGACTTTGATGGATTGAGCGGCGACATGGAGATGGGGATCATCCAGAGCCTTTCGTCGGGGAATAACCATTCCCGTCCCGGGGGCCCCGGCAGAGGCGGTCCCCCTCAGTCCAGCCCCGAACATGACGGCAACTACACCTCAATGACCAAACCCGTTTACCAGCCTCCGTCACAGGCTGATCACATCAGAGGGGTAACACTTCCTAAACTCAATCTACCTTTATACACTTTTTTATGCAAAACAATTGTCAGAATCTGCCCCAAGCGCTGTACTTTCTATGGTCCATCTTCAGATCTATCTATCTAAGAGTTGATGTTCAAATAGGTCAGAATTTATTTGCTACATACTGACTCCTTTAAGAAACATCTTAAGACGTTTCTATTTGTTCAGGCTTTTCCTTGAATTTCTCGAACTCCTGTGTTGTTCTCGGTGTTGTCTTGATCTTTGAAGTATGTACTGTTTTGAGTATTGTTTTGATTGTTAAAGCGCTTTGTGACCCTGGTCTCGAAAAGCGCTATATAAATAAATATTACTTACTTACTTACTTACTTACTTACATATTTCCTCTCTTGCAGGCCTTCAACGAACTCTACTCGGCCTTTAAACCAGTCGGACGATTCGTTCACGAGTTTGTGTCTCTGACCCACAAGGTACGAACACATTGATTGCAAATGTAAAAGTGTTCAACCAGATTTGCTGTTCACTTTGTTCAGAGGAAAGAATCCGAGATCGGAAGCGCCGTTCTGACCCAGTTCGCGCTCAACTTCACTCTGGCAGAGATGGCCAACATGTACAAGCCCCGGGAACCAGAGAAGCCCACGTTCGACGTGTTGAATGTGGAGCACTGGTACGAGCAGGTGGTGATGCCGCTGCTGCGGCGGCTACTACCACAAAACACGCATCCCCTGGATAAAAACATCAAGCTAGCGTTCGAGGAAGTCTTGTAAGTTCAGGCATTTCATTTACTGCAGATCATTCGACTAGAGATAGCATGTTGAAATGTGAATTAAACTCTCTTATATAACATCTGGCAAATGTTTTCAAACTTGATTTTTTTCCAACTTATACAAAGTAGTGATTAATTGAAAACCTCACCAATATCAATGGGCCATTTTACTTAGCATTAGCGATGAAAGCTAGCATGTTAAAATGTGAATCAAAGTAAATTTTATAACAACTGATTAATGTAAATAAAACAATTTCCCGAAGGAGACCTCCTGAGGGATCAATAAAGTTCTACCTAACCTATGTTCTAGCTCTAAAGAAACTTGATTTAAAAATAAAAATGTATACCAGGAAATTAGTTTTTCGAAAGTTCTAGCATGTTAAAATGTGAATTAAACTGTATTTATTTACTGTAAAATACGTAGTAAATGCTTAGCTCTAAAGAAACTTCATTTTCTTCAATTTATACGAGCAAATTTATAAGAAACAACATCAATCTCCCTGAAACATTTAAGTTTGCATTAGCATCCATGCTAACTAGCATAGCGCTTTAATTAAGTTGTGTTTTTCTTATATTTTAAAGCTTCTTTTTTATCTGATGTCTTGTTTGATGGTCTCTAAGCATAAAGGGTGATTGACTTCATTAAGAAAACAAGATTAATGTGATTAAAAATCTATTATTACTAGATAAAAGAAGATGAACGTAGGGTTAACTAGTCATTCTTTCTGGTTAACCCTGGAATTGTTTATTAAGGAAAGTTTGTGCTTCATTTGCAGTTACCTGGATCACGACATGCACGACCCAGATCCTGAAATCGAGGACGTCTGTAGCATGACTCTTATGAAGAACCCCTGTGTGGTAAAAAAAAAATCATTTTAATTTTGCTAAATCGCGTTGTTGTTTTCTGATTGTTTCGATGCGTGTTTGACTTTCCTGCAGATGACGGACACGGTGAAAAACATCGCTCAGGTTCTGCATTGCTCTGCCCGGGCCAAGGTGACACTGGATGAAGGAACAGTCGTGGGTTTGATTCAAGAAATGTTAAGACGCTTGAATCTGGTGCTGGAGGAGCTGGCCAGGACTGTAAGGGGATTTATGAACGTCTTTTGTCCTCTAATTGAAAAGGAACTTGAACGCATCTTTGGGTTTTGGCTCTTTTTCTTCCACATTTTAGGACTTCAGTGAGTTGGCGGAGGAGATTCGAGAGATCTTCACCGAAGACGACTCTCAGTCCCTGACGGAGGAACACCTCAATGACCCTGAGTTCAGCAAACTCTGGTTCAAGGTTAAGTTGATGCCCATGCTGCCCGACCTCTCAGTTGACCTTCTGTCATGCCTTGGCTCCAAGAACTTCTCTTGTCCGGTCTACCACACCATGTGAGTCCTCAGATCCCAACTGTGTGATGCAACATCCACAGCATCTTGTTGCTGGTGCTTCAGACGTCGGTAACTGCTGACAAATGTTTTCCTCTCAAGTGTGGGTGACCTCAGCCGGCAGATGAAGTTCATGGACGCTGACCCCAAGCACAGTCAGAACATCTACAGGCACTTTATCTTCAGCTTCCTGTACAGCACTTCCAGTGAGACACCTTCGACCCCCCCTGCAGTCGAGCGCCCCCCCCCCCACCGCTAAATGTTCCTCCTCATTTTCCAGAGTGTTGGTTCGACGACAGTAGCGAGTGGCTGAGGTGGAACTTTGACTACTTCTCCAGATTCGCTAAGATCACAGAGTTCTACGAGCTCAACGCAGATTTCGATCCGGTACCGACCAGAAAGTCTTTGTTTTTTTTTGCGGCGGCGGCGGAGACTGAGTCTTGTCTTGTTGCTCCAGGTTTCTGCCGTGTCGCGGCTCACTCTGGATCAACTGGTCCAACTGGTGCTCTGGGACCTTCCGACTCCCGCGGGAAGAAGAGTCCCCGCGGTCTTCGACTACCTGCTCAAGTATCCCCAGAAGTTACAAGGCTTTTTGGAGATACTGACGAGGGAGGTTAGAAAGGTAAGTCATTCATCGGATCACCGGAGCAAACATAAGAAGTCCGAATTAAAATCTGTAACATCTTTGATTCAGGGCGACCGTCCGTGCAGTGCGTACAAACTGATGTGAGTACTTACGGTCTGGAGATATTGCTACACGGGTGTGTATCGACAAGAATGTGGCGATACGATACGTATCACGATCCAGGGGCAACGATGAGATACTTTGCGATACTGCGCAACTATATAACTGTAGTTTTGTCAGAGTACTTGACTCAGTATACGCCGCCTTACTCTTGGCGAAGTCCTAATGTCGGCTGTATCCTCTCATTCCCAGCCATCGCCGGAAACGCGCCTCATTTATTATTCACTCTAGATGCGTAGGATGTAATGAGTGCTGCCATCTAGCGGACAGGAGTTCAATTGAAACAATCAAACACCATCAATATTTGTATGGTAATTTAGAAAATAATTAAAAAAAAATTTAATCATATACAAATACACACTTTATTGGAATATAAATGATAAAAATAAAACATTATTTGAAAGCACAAAATTGTTTATAATTGATAGTGTGCTGTTGAATATCAAAAACCGTTTTGTTTAAAAAATATTGCAATATCTGAATGTATCGATATTTCTCACACCCCTAGTACTATTAATGATACTCATGCTTGTAATACTACTTATTTTGTGGCCTCTACTATTGATATTGTTATTACAACGTCTACTCTATTAGTATAGGGAAACTACTGCTTTATTATTTGTTACTACGGTTACTACTACAGCTAGTTCAACAACTACTACTCACGTTACTAATACTACTACTACTACAATACGTGTTTCTCCTACTGTCACAGCTAAGACTACAACCACTGTTACTATGTACCAACTGCAGCCGCTAACGATAGCTAGAACTTTTACTTCATATTGAAGTATAACTTTAATTTAATCAAACTAAAAACCTTTCAAACACTAATAATCAATACATCAGAAATTACATATTTAATTTTCTCTTTCTGTTTGGCCCAGTATCAATACCTTAAGGATCGGCAGCCGAGTGGTACTGTCGTAGAATACTTTAAAACTATTGTATAGTCAGAAATCCTTCTGATATAAACTTTTGTTATGTTGTGTTCTTGCCGAGTTTTGTCTTAAATTGATCGGAGATCCTAAAAAAACGATTTATTATTGATCAATTCTTGAGTGGTTTTCATATCTACTTCTTCTGTGAGGAAAAAAAAATGTTCTCACGAATATTTGCCCGTGTTTTTTGTGTATTTATGTTGTCGTTTCCCTGATAGTCTGGAGCATCTGTATGAGCTCATCCCAGATCTGCCTCCGGACACCGAGCAGGTCACCAGGACGAGTATCGAAGAGCTCATCAACGCTTTACCTCAGGGTCAGTCATCATTTATGTTCTTTCATTTATTAGTTAATCTCATATTTACACACTGCAGTTCGTGACTAAATATTATTTTTAATCTCTACACGTGGACAGGGTGCGTGAGTGTCGACATTGCGGTGAGAATCTTCTCGTTTATTCAAGTGCTGCTTTTATTCCATTTGTTATTCATGTGTATTTGACTTTTCTCCCCTGCAGTGCCCCGTCACACGCTTCAATGGTCAGTGCAACTACTTTTTATATAACTATTTATTTAATAATGAATAATTACATATTAAACATCTGTCTAAACTTGTTATGGCGATAAAACAAGAGAAGCTAATTATCAACGCGGTTTACAATTAAAAACTTAGAAATTGTTTGTATTTTATTCCTGAGACACTTTTATTGATTATATTTCATTTTATTGATTGTCTTCTACAGCCGCTAAGACCTGCAGAGATGTTGACAGGTAAGTCAAAATGCACATTTGAACCCAGTCGAGGAACTTCCTGTGATTTTTCTTCACAGCTCCATCCTGGAGGAATACTTGAAGAATTCAGAGGGAACGTTTTGTGACTTCACTCTGGAGGAATTCGCTTGTGCAGAAGTAAGTTGCTCATCACCATGGATGGATGGATGGATGGATGGATGGATGTGGATGGATGGATGGATGGATGGATGGATGGATGGATGGATGGATGGATGGATGGATGGATGGATGGATGGATGGATGGATGGATGGATGGATGGATGGATGGATGGATGGATGGATGGATGGATGGATGGACGGACAAACGGACGGTTGGATGGATAGATGGATGGATGGATGGATGGATGGATGGATGGATGGATGGATGGATGGATGGATGGATGGATGGATGGATGGATGGATGGATGGATGGATGGATGGATGGATGGATGGATGGATGGATGGATGGATGGATGGATGGATAAATGGAAGGATGGATGGCTGAATGGACGGACAAACGGACAGTTGGATGGATAGATGGATGGATGGATGGATGGATGGATGGATGGATGGATGGATGGATGGATGGATGGATGATGGATGGATGGATGGATGGATGGATGGATGGATGGATGGATGGATGGATGGATGGATGGATGGATGGATGGATGGATGGATGGATGGATGGATGGATGGATGGATGGATGGATGGATGGACGGACAAACGGACGGTTGGATGGATAGATGGATGGATGGATGGATGGATGGATGGATGGATGGATGGATGGATGGATGGAAGGATGGATGGCTGAATGGACGGACAAACGGACGGTTGGATGGATAGATGGATGGATGGATGGATGGATGGATGGATGGATGGATGGATGGATGGATGGATGGATGGATGGATGGATGGATGGATGGATGGATGGATGGATGGATGGATGGATGGATGGATGGATGGATGGATGGATGGATAATGGATGGATGGATGGATGGATGGATGGATGGATGGATGGATGGATGGATGGATGGATGCAGCAACATTCTAAGAATCTTCTTGTAGCTCCAGGACTTCTCAGCTGAGGATCTAGTGTCGTTGATGACGTGTGACCTGCCCGGCCCGAGCAACACGTCCAAAGTCCTGTGGAAGATGGTTCTGACCAAAACCTCCCTGGTTCTGGACCCGGCCTTGAACAAATTAGCCAAGCTGGTGAGTGGACGATCCGCGGCCGGTCACGTGACGACATGTGAGGCCACACTGACCCTGTCTTCAGTCCACACCCGTGCAGGTCCCGGCGGCCGCGGAGATCCTGGACCTGATCGGAGAGATGAGGCTGGCGAGGCTGACGGAGGATCAGCTGAAGGACAGCAGCGTCATCCGGGACTTCTTCTCAGGCGGGGTCAGAGTCCTGCTGCCCTCGGCATCGGCAGGATTCTACGACTGCTTGAGTCGCCGGAACCTGAGCTGCGAAACGTTCCAGGACACGTGAGGACGACTTGACCGAAGCCGAGCAAAAGAAAGACAACTCGATGTTTCATCCGTTCTTCTTCTTCTTCTTCTTCTCCTCCAGCGTAGAGGTTCTGAGCGGCGTGGACGGTCCGTGGCCGGAGAGAGTGACGGACAGATTCATCCTCAGCTTCCTGTCTCGTCCAGATTCAGGTGAGAGAAGAACTGCACCCTGGGAAGTGGATCGGTGCCGTCACAATTGACGCTTCATCTACACATCACTACCATCTAGTGGACTCTGAAGATAATGAAACTGTTTCATGAAGCTTCATCAACACATCACTACCATCTAGTGGACTCTGAAGATAATGACACTGTTTCATGAAGCTTCATCTACACATCACTACCATCTAGTGGACTCTGAAGATAAGGACACTGTTTCATGAAGCTTCATCAACACATCACTACCATCTAGTGGACTCTGAAGATAATGACACTGTTTCATGAAGCTTCATCGACCCATCACTACCGTCTAGTGGACTCTGAAGATAATGACACTGATTCATGAAGCTTCATCAACACATCACTACCATCTAGTGGACTCTGAAGATAATGACACTGCTTCATGAAGCTTCATCAACACATCACTAGTGTTTCTATCTTTATATGTATTTCAAACTGAAATCATCTTCACTCTCTGCAGGTCAAGGTTGTTCCTCTGGACTCGACAGCCTTGAATGGTTGAAGAAAAACTTTGATTCATTTTCTGGACTCGTGACCTTGGAAGAGTTGCTTCAGCTCAACCCAGACTTCCAACCTGTACTGACTCAGTTTGTTGAAAAAGAAAAACATTATAATTCTGGCCTTTTTTTCAAATGTTTTTTTTTCGTTTGTTTCTCCTTGATCTCCTCCAGTTGAACGTTCTTCCGCATCTAACTCCGGAGCAACTGTCAGAGATGTTCCTGGTGCTTCATCCCAACATTCCTGAAAACAACATCCTCATCGATTCACTGTTCGATTTCTTCCGCGATAATCCCGACGAGGAGAAGTTTGAACGTTTCCTGTTCGAGTTTGTGAAACAAGTGGAGCAGGTGACGCAAGTATTTGACCTTCATCTAGTGATGGTCTGATGAAGCTTCATGAAGCAGTGTCATTATCTTCAGAGTCCACTAGATGGCGTCTCTGCACTATTTTCCTTTGTTTTGAACAACTGTTCTAATGAAACGTCATAAAAACTGATGGCGCCTCCTACTGACCTATAAACAACATGACACTGCTTCATGAAGCTTCATCAGACCTTCACTACTTTTTAACTTGTTTCTGTTGTTGTCTTCACGATTGATGTTTTCTTGGTCTCCACTCCTAGATGAGCCTCACCTGCTCAGACTTCAGAGCTCTGTGAGTCAAACACCTTTTTTCTCGATTGACAAATCTTTCTCTGAATCTTGATTGTGATTCTCGATGCTCCAGCTTCACTCGGTTGGACAAGGCCATGGACGACGTCTCTCCTGGCCTGGCTGAAGATATCGTCAGGAACAAGAGGGAGATATCAAAGTTCCTGCCAGCAGGTGAGAGTCATGGACACTTTTTTTACATCCTTTTCTCACCTTAAAAAAAACATTTTTCTTCTTCTAGGTTGTGTCATTTACGAAGGAACGGTAATAATACTTATTTAAACGTTCATTTCATTGCTAGTGAGACCTTTGACAGAACGCTAACGTCTATCTTCTCTCACTTCAGTGCCGCGTCACTCCAGTAGAAGGTGAGAAACGTGATTCATAGGTTCGTTCTCAAACGATGTGATGACCTTCTTTTTTTTTTCGTCACAGAGACGGAGATTTGTGCCGGCGTGGACAGGTAACAACCTTCTGTTTGTGTCGGAAATAAGAAGCAGCAATGAAAAACAGAACAAAAGAATCGATCAGCAACACTATGATCTCTGCGCTATTAAAAAAAAGAACAAAGGATCTACAGTTGATCCCTGAGGAACGCCGACACTGTCTTGTCTTCCAGCTCCAGTTTTCAGCTTCACCTCGACTCTTGGAACTTGAACGGAGACCACTGTGGCTTCAGCGTTGAGGAAGTTGCTTGTGCGAAGGTAGATGTGAGAGAGAAACCGTGTTGTGTTACAAGTTTAAAAAAAAAGTAGATTTGTGTCTTAAGTGAACAGTGTTCATAAGTGCTTTGTTTGCATTTAATTATGGCACAAATATAGTGTATTCAGCAGTTTTAACCCTTGTTGGTCAAGGTGTCCGGAAGGCCAGAAAGCAAATGTGTTTGTGGTATCCCTTGTGTTGTCTCTGGATCAAAGTTACCTGATTGCCAGAACACAAATGTGTTTGAGGAATCCATTGTGTTGCCTCTAGTTCAAGGTGACCCGAAGACCAGAAAAACAAATGTGTTTAAGGTATCCCGTATGTTGCCTCTGGGTCAAGGTGACCCGAGGGCCTGAACACAAATGTGTTTGTGGTATCCCTTGTGTTGCTTCAGGGTCAAGGTGACCCAAAGGCCAGAACACAAATGTGTTTGTGGTATCCCCTGTGTCGCCTCTGGGTCAAGGTGACCCGAAGACCAGAAAAACAAATGTGTTTAAGTTATCCCTTATGTTGCCTCTGGGTCCAGATGACCTGAAGTCCTGAACACAAATGTGTTTGTAGTATCCCTTGTCTTGCTTCTGGGTCAAGGTCATACGACCTCCCTGGCTTCCAGAAGTACATATTCAGTGGTGGAGGCCTTTCAACTTGACCCAGAGACAACACAAGGGATACCACAAACACATTTGTTTTCAGACCTCCGGGTCACCTGACCCAGAGATAACATGAGGGTTGAAGGTGGGTAGACAGTATTTAAGAAAACAATCTTTCTGCTCCACAGCTGCAGTCGTTAGAAGCAGACGACCTGGTCGACATCATGACTTGTAATCGTTCTTCTAACGCGAGCGGCTCAAGAGCTGCCTGGAAGCTCCTTCTCACCAAAGCCGAAGACGTTCTGGACGAATCTCTGGATCTTCTCAACAACAAGGTGTCGTAGAACTTCCTTCTTCTCCTCCAGCACAGAACTCATGCTCGTCGTCCTCTGCAGATGCTGGACCCCGACAATCCAGCCGTGTCCAAGATTCTGGACGCCATCCAGGAGCTGAGATCAGACTTCTTCAGCTTGTCCCTGATGGACGAAGAAGATTTCACCCAAAAGTGGTTCAATAGAAAACTGCGGCCGTTTCTGGCGTCTGCCTCTCCGGACTTCCTGTCGTGTTTGGCCACGAGCGATTTCAACTGCACCTCCTACTGGCAGATGTGAGTCAGCCGGGATGGGTTTTGAAGGTCGCGCCAGATACACCTTTAATCGTCTTTTCGTCGTGCTCTAGAGTGAGGACTCTGAGTCAGGTTCACCCCAGCATGACCTTCTCCACTGAGATGTCCGTCTACAATCGCTTCTTGAAGAACTTCCTCACCAGGAACAACTCAGCAGGTAGTTTCTTCTCCAGATGATCAACAACAACTTATATATAAATAAGTATTTATATACATTTCTTGTTCTTTGTGACAATATTCTTCTCCTGAACTCATCTGTGAGGAAATACATCAGTGATGATTCAATGCTTGAATTTAGCATTTAAAATGTTGAAACTTTAACTTAATTTAAACTTATCTTTTTCAATTTAAATGCTTTTAACCAGTTTTTTTATAACTGAATTCAATAATTTATGTATTTATAGGTTAAATTCGTTTCTATTGAATTAATGGTTTCAATAAATGTATTTCTTTTTAATAAAAACTATTGAATTAATCGTTTTTATTCAAATGTTGAATATCTATCCTTTTAAATTAAATGTAGAACTGGTGGTTTAATATTGACTGGATTAAGTTGAAGGCTTAGAATTTAAACTTAATTAAATAAGGACGAATGTAAATTTTAAATAAATAAATAATTTAATTCAATTAAAAAAAAAAGAAATGCTTGAAAGATTTGTGTAAATTAAAAAAAAAATAATTTTGAAAAATATTGTTTTTTTTTAATAATTTCTTTTTTAGTAGTTGAATTCAATCATTTGTATATTTATTTTTTGAATTTGTTTTTATTTAATGTTTCAATAATTTAAATGTTTATGGAAAGGTGGATTTCATATCATTACCCAAAAATGAAATATTAAAATTATATGTTTTATATTTAAAATTAAAAAATATGATTTTATTAAAACATTTATATTTCTATCCTTTTTAATTCAATATAAAAAAGTTTTTTAGGGTTTGAATTATTAGTTCTTATAAAAAATTGAATTCAGAGAAAATAAAATTTGCTTGAATGTTTAAAAAAATAAAATTTCGATCATAAAATCTTTAGCCCATTGCTGTGTCTCAAATCGCATACTAATCTTAGTATGCTAGAAGTTAGTATGCATCAGTTTAGTATGCATACTAACTAGTACGCAAATTCTCCGCAGATAGTATGTCTCAAATCAAACCCTGAAGCTACACACTAACAGGAAATCACATGACAGCTTCTTCTTCTACTTCTATTTAACGATGTTCCAAGCAGCTGTTTGAACGCTATCGCCGACACCTGCTGGCAGCACGTATTGCAACTTTGGAAAAAGAAATAAAGAAAAAATATGAGAATCTAAATAATCGCGAGATATTTAAGCTGGTATCAGCAGCGAAGACGTGTTTATCCTCCTACTGCTGCTGAAAATGCACCTGTAAGTATATGAATATATATGCATTTATATATGACGTAACTTCCGTTTAAAACGTCACTAAAATGGCGGCTGTTTAGGGTGGTTAGTGTCCATCGAACCATGCTAGTTTTGTGGGCGTGTTAGTACGCCAATTTAGTATGCATGGTGCACTAAATTTCACATACTAAGAATTGAGACACACTAACGTACTAAAAATACTAACTTTTAGTACGCTAGTATGCGATTTGAGACACAGCACATGTGTTGTCTCTGGGTCAAGGTTAACAACCATTCGGGTCACCTTGACCCAGAGATAAACTGGAGATTCTGACGGCGCTGATATACTTCTGTACATCATGAGGAGAGTGTGTTCTGACCGTTTCTCACCTCAGACCCCGGCTGCAGACTCGACGGCAGCGACAGCGGGGATTGGCTCGTCCGAAACCTTGGATCCTTCTCTGGTTTGGCAGATTTCTCCGACCTGCAGATGCTGAGAGGCGACTTCAGTGGGGTGCGTAACCGCAGACGGCGTCAAGCTTCTTGTGTGACGCTCTGGTGTAACGTGTGTGTGTGTGTGTGTGCTGTAGCTGGAGGCGCTGCCACACCTGACGAGGACACAGCTGGGACAGATGTGCGCCACACCAGGCCAGATCAGGACCCCTGGAGACGTCGCCATGGTGATGAGTCACGTGCCGGACGAGGAAGTCTTGCCCTTCTTCGTCACCTTCTCCGACGCTTTGACTGTGAGTCGGATTTATTCATTCATGGTCGTCAATTAACCCTTGTGTTACCTCAGGGTCAAGGTGACCCGGAGCCTGGAAAATAAATGTGTTGGGTCGTTCACAAGGGATACCACAAACACATTTGTTTTTTGGGGCCTCTGGGTCACCTTGACCCTAAAGGGTTAAGACTGTTGGAAGAAACTGGAGTGCCCTGTGAGGGGGGGTGGAAATGAAATGAAATTGAGAAATAATTAACTGGCAAACTTAAAATAAAAAACAATGTTTTAATAGTTATTTTCTTCTATGATGGATTTTTTAACATAATTCCAACAGGCACGAGGAACTACTCTTTCGCCGTCCTTGCGCTCGGCCTGGTTGAGGTCCATGTTTGTAAGGGGGAAACTCACGGAGGGCGCCGTGAGTGACGAACACCTCCATGTTTGGATGGCTCTGATGAACCCGTTGATGGACGACCTGTCTTCCGAACACGTCGTCATGTTCTTCCAAATGCTCGACGGAAGAAGCTGTGAAATTGAAAAGAATGGGTGAGCAAAAAACAAACTTTGGCTCTTCTATAAATGCATTAAGATTTATGGAAATCTGACTTTTCAAATCTAAGAATGGCGGCTCTTGACTCGAAACGTATGACTATGAGTCAAACTACCGTCGAGGAAATACATCAAGGCATCACCAAAGTGCTACAAGGTAGAGACACACAATCTTGAATTGATTTTTTTAAGTTTGTCGAGAGAAAATTAGCCTCAGGAGTTTTATGTCATTTTTTCTCTTTTCAGGAGAAAACGCTCTTCGTTGCATGAAGGAAGGAGAAAGTTTCTACAAGTTCCTAAATGCCTATTACATGAGTTTTGGGTTCCCAAGCTTGTCCATGGCTTTGTCCTTCATCCCACCTGCCAAGATGAATCCGGTTGGTTCACCTTCAAGAGAGTTTTACAGTTTTGGTCCGTCCAAGGCAGCCCTTAACTAGAGGGTCATCCTGCCAGGATTCCTGAGCCGCCCCCTTCTTAAATAGCACTTTTCCACTGCACAGTTCCAGCCCTACTTGACTCAGCGTGACTTGACTTGACTCATCACGACTCTCTTTCTTCACCGGCCATAGTACCTACTCGCGGTGGGCAGGGAAATAGCGGCACGAAACTTTGAGCCAATGGCAAAAGATCTTGACCACAAAACTTTAAGGCAATGGCAAAAGATCTGGACCACAAAACTTTAAGGCAATGGCAAAAGATCTGGACCACTAAACTTTAAGGCAATAGCAAATGATCTGGACCACGAAAATGTAAGGCAATAGCAAAAGATCTGGACCACGAAACTTTAAGGCAATGGCAAAAGATCTGGACCACGAAACTTTAAGGCAATGGCAAAAGATCTGGACCACGAAACTTTAAGGCAATAGCAAAAGATCTGGACCACGAAACTTTAAGGCAATGGCAAAAGATCTGGACCACGAAACTTTAAGGCAATGACAAAAAAGATCTGGACCACGAAACTTTAAGGCAATGGCAAAAGATCTGGACCACGAAACTTTAAGGCAATAACAAAAGATCTGGACCACCGAACTTTCAGACCACCACATCACACTCCCTCTTGTAGTGTTTTTGTGTCTTTTTTTAAGGATTGCGGAGATGTCTCTTCAGTGACGTCCCCTCTGACAAATCAGTGGACAAATCAGTGGTGCGCATATGGTTGACGTCAGCTTTTTAGTACCGGCTTGCTTGGAACCAGAGCTGAGCAGGTCCTGAACGTAGTATCTGCTTCAAAGCAACATTCTATTGGTAAAGCAACACAAACCGGGTGGAGTTGAGTTAAGTAGGATCAGGATGAGCCGGTGGAAAAGGGACATTTATTTGAGAGAGAACACATACCTTTTAAGCATCTTCTTGTAGCTACGATTATTTCGGTTTTGTAGCTATAGCTAGTCGCCCAACTCTTTATTTTGACTACTACAAAGTTGGTCCCATAGTCTCACACGTGAAGGATATGATCTACGTCCCGATCTACAGCGATGCACTCAAAATAAACCCAGTATTTACAATTATAGTCACTCATGGATTATGCAAGCTCCCGTAACCCTTGTGTTGTCTCTGGGTCAAGATGATCGACATCCCTGGCTTACAGAAATACATATGCAGTGGTTCGGCTTGACCTAGAAGCAACACAAAGGATAGGACAAACACATTTCTTTGTCAAGGCCACTGGGTCACCTTGAGCCAGAGACAACATAAGGGTAAAGCACCTGGATAAGGGTTCACCATCTCACCAGGGTTGATACCGGACACCTATGTCCATTTTTCAATAGTAGCACTGCTCGACTTGACTTGACCCACATTTTGTTGCGTTTCCAGACGCACTGTTCTGTAGTCCTTGAACGTGGTCTAGACCTTTTTTTGTCTGGTAAACACACAATTCCCTTTAATTTCGCAGAACCTTGTTATGACGGACACACAAGTCGACTTTAGGCTGGAACTGTTTAGTAGAAGAGCGCTGAAACTATCTCTTTTAATGTCAGGGGTAGCTCAGTTCTTTATTGAGCTTTCATGTGTTTAAAACATTTATCTCAACGATCAAATCTTTTAGATCGTGAACTCCATGCCGCTAACAGACCTGGGAGATTTCCTCAGACGTCCTGGAGTGGTCGACAGCCATGAAAAACTCTGCGATCTTTACACGGCCTACAAGCAAACCCCTGAGTTCCTGGAGCAGGTGTGTAACTGAATACAGACATGCAAGAAAAAGGGAACCAATGATGACACTTTCTAACCCCAACAGGAGCCCCTCCCAGAGGAGCTGGACTCACCTACGGCATCTTGTGTTTGGCCGAGGGCGCTCGGTGCTGACACTATGTATGAGGCTGATGTGTGGAAAAGAGCCATGGGGCGCTTCCTGAAACACCTCAGTGCAGATATGGTCGGGCCTGACAGTACAGACTCGGCCTCCTGCTTTGGCTTCCAGATGTTGTACGTATTCTCCAGATCAGGACGACGGTTGTTGGTTTTAACATGTCTCTGGTTCTCAAATGTAAACCTCTACGTCCCAGTGTTGCATGTTTGGGATCGTTCGACTTCACCGAGGCAGACTTTCATCCTGAAAATGTTTCTGAAAGTATCACCAACTATCTTAGCTCGTCAGGTAAGACTCGTGGTTACATATTGGCTTTAGTTGTAAAGTGGTCCCTCGCCATACTGCGCTGCTGCTTTCGCAGTCTTGCTGTTTCACAAGTTTTTTATGGACCCGGTTCTAATAGTATATTGTAACAAGGTGTGGCCAGAAATGGCAAAGTTCCTTGATTTCTGTTTGCAATGCGAGAAACAGGAAAACATTTTGGACAGCAGATCAACTTAAATGCTGCCACAGAACCTAGAGGGAGGTCCTACCTACCTTTCTTATGCTGCCAAGAAAAAACGGTGAACTCCCATGATGCCTTTCCGCACACTACTCTATTAAGTGACAGCTGATCGGTCGCTCCAATAATGTATGTAAGTTCTAGGTCTATAATGCAATGTCAAAAGTGGTCAACAGTCGTAATTGGTTGGCTGGGCAGCAAAGCATTATGGGAGATGTTCAGGTCAATGTTGCTGAGAGGGTTGTTGAGAGGGATGACACCTCAAATGCCAAGTTGAGTTTGCAGCTTCCAATAAATGTTGATAATTAAAAAAAGGGAACAATCAAATGTCCCTATTTTTTGGGGTTTAGGCTCAGATGAGACTTTGTGCCCATTTTTAACAAGAGAACGCTGTACCGCTCGAGGAAAAAGATATTAAATGATAGCTGCATACGTGACCCGAAATGAGCAGAGGGATGTAAAAAAAAGTTTTGTACTTATCTTCTTGCAATGTATTGGAAATACTTTGAGTATCAACAATTATGGAATCTTTCTATATCCAGCACCAAAATGTTACGATCCGAGCCACTCGGACCTCAATTCTACCACCTGGTTCCTCGACTATATCGGTGTCTTTATCCCATACGTCACCGTGAGCGATCTCCTTTCGTTTGGATCTGAAACGGTACGTTTCTTATACGAAAAAAAATACAATTAAAATACTTTTTGGAAAGAGAGACACGCTGTATTTTTCTTGTGAGTAGGAGCTTGCAGTATTTGCACCAAATTCTGAAAACATTGCTCTCATCGACCGCTCGGAAGTATCAGCAGAAGTTTTGGAGTTCTACACGTACCTCATCTACGCCCAGGAATCCGAGTTCTCTGTGAGGAAGTGAGTAAACCACTGATTATTTTTTTTTTATTTGTAGTTATATCTAGTTATTTTGTACTTCTTAGTCTGGGACCCTCACCTCAGTGGGAAGTACACTCAAGTTCAAGACCCTCTTTTGTCTTTGTTCAGAATTCCAACCGCCGCCACATGTTACGCTCCGGGATATGCTTTCTTGAAACTAAATATGGTAGAAAGTGAGAAGATGCTGGGGATTCTGAGGGCTCATTGTGGGGACGTTAACTCTCAGGTAAAGGCATGACGAAGGGTTTGTGTTTGTGCCATAAGATGCTTCCTACGGCATAAGAATAGGAGACGTCTTCTTTGCTACAGATCATGGCGGCTCTAGCAGGAAACTACGGCAACAAAATCACTGCTGACATAATGGCCACACTTGGTAAGGAATGCAGAGGACTTCCAACCGGAACACTGAGAGCTATTAGCGTTAGTGAAATCTTCAAGTCTCGACTCCTACTCGGCACCGTCTCAAATTGGAACATCGGCCAGGCCAGAGCCATCATGAAGTCTCTGATGAAGTCAGGCCTTTTCCGGGTGAGTCCCACAGCTGAGGCTTGCCTGGGTAACTGCCAGGAATAACTCATAAGCGCCTCCTCACTCTTCCGGGCTAGATGGATGGAGCCTCTTTGACCTCCATTGGAACGCTGGTCAAAGGAATCACCGGTTCAATGATGTACGGGATCGGTGGCTCCGACCTGCTGACGGCGTCTGAGAGTCCCACTTTCATCACTAATCTGATCGCCGCTCCAGAGGTCGTCCGCTTCATAGCCATTGGTCAGGTAAATATTTCACGTGCGTCATGCGTCCAGCGTTGAGGGATTTTTCTTTCAAACCAACAATGAGACTTAAAAATGTTTCATTTGAATTTGATTTAGAAAGTTAAAACACCCATAGACGACTAGTTGTAAGTTCTCACTATCTTATAGTGTTTCTTTCATTTAACCTATTATCACAAATTATTAAAAAAAATACAAAAATAAAATGAATACAGAATATAACTGCAGAGTCTATGATCCTGGACCTCTATTGTATCATCAGTGTCTTTTTGTACAAAACTTTTTTCATTGAAATATTGACATTAAAAAATGATCTTAAGCCCCGCCCACTGAAAACACTTGGTTTTCTGGAGATGAAATCGTGTTTATCATAACCTCACCCACTCTGCTGTGATTGGTCAAGCATTGAGGTTTTTCACCGCGCGTCATCAATCCCAAAAGTCTCCACCTCCAAGGGACTCGTTGTATAAACAAAGCGGGCCGTGATTACAGCTGGCTGGAGGAGGAGTGAAGCCATTATTACGTCATAATGGACTCTCGTAACCTCTCGTTCGCCCAGATTTAGTTATTATTTACTCCACGTTTTCTTTTCCCCAGATCATTGGGTTGAATAGAAACAGCGAGCAGGTTCTTACAAACGTTCCTGATGAATTGGCATCAGAGATCCCTCGACCTATTCTGCGCGACTTACTGGACAGCAAGGAAGTGAATGAAATGCTGAACAACAAGATCTGGAAGAAGGCTCAGGTGGGTTTTATTTCTGATGTCTCTGTAAAAGTTCGAAAGAGTACTTTCTGTAAAAAAAAAGAAAATGTTTAATTTCAGGCCGAGTTGTTCTTCGCACAAATCGGTTCGGAAACTTCGACAGGAGTCCTGGGAAGTGAACACAGGTGAGCGCGTAGTTTCTTTGGTATCAGGGTTCGACTTGAATGCATCACTGTTGTTGTTCTCTCGCTCCTTCAGTTTGTCGTCCTCGGTGCTCCAAGGCTTCACGTGCACCAGCGTCAGCACCTTCGAAAAGACATACACCAAAAAGCTCATCAAAGCTTGTCGACGAGAGAACGAAAAAGTCAAACTGGTGGAGTCGCAGGTAAGCAGGACGCAAGAGGTTGTTCGTGGTTTGACGAGTCGATGGTGTTTATTTGTTGATGCGAGCAAAAGTGTTGGAGAATCAAACTGAGACACAAATGTGTCGGATTTTCAATAAACGCTGTCGCATAACAAAAACATTTAGAAAGAAAACTTAATTTGGGGGAAATTCCTTATAAAAACAAAATATAGAGAATGAAATATAAATAAGCTATTTAATTTTATACTGTTATACTAATCAAAATGTTCCAGAACTTTAATCAAACAACATTTTTTCCATTTTTATTTTTTTGCTAGAAAACACTTATTGTGATAGTTCAGCCAAAATTCTAGTTTTACTGATTTTCTACTGACCCTCATGTCTAGTAATGGGGTAGAAGTAAGAGTAATCTATTACTTTTATCAGTTACAAACAGAAATGTTCATATGACAGTCATGGACAAAGCTCAATTTTCTGCATCCAAAAAGACACGAAAAAACATCCAAATACCTCCATAAAAATAAAGCGCCATTCTAGACCAGGGTCACAAAGCGCTTTAACAATCAAAAACAATACACAGTTAAAATATATACATTAAAAGATCACAGAGAGACAAACACAGGAGTCCCAGAAAATCCGGATAAAGCACAAATATGTCTTGAGATGTTTCTTGAAGGAGTCAGTAGATCATCAAACACAGAGATGGTTCCAAAGCTTAGGAGCAACAGTCTGGAAGGATTTCTCTCCTCTGGTCCTGAAGCGTGTTCAGGAACCATCAGTAGATTCTGATCCACAGACCTCAGAGCCCGAGCTGGGGTGTAAGGCTGGATCAGATCACTGATGGAAGGTCTGACCATGAATAGATCTGAAAGTAAGAACCAGAATTTTAAAATGGATCTTGAAAGAAACTGGAAGCCAGTGAAGAGTTTAAAGGATCAGAGAAATGTGAGTTCTTCTACTAGAGCGGCTCAGAATTCTGGCTGCAGAGAAGCTCAGGCGATACATTTTTTCATGTCGGTGAAGCACGTTAGCCTTTTAGCTTATACAAAAAACAAGATATAGATTTATTTAAATTGTTTCAGAAAAAATTGTCAGGGCTTGAATCCAAGAGGAGCGTTACAGACCAGCAGCTCTTAATAATGTTTCAGAAGCAATTTTTCCCTGACCACATGAGATACATCAATGGACTGCATAAGGCCCCCTGGCCGAACTTCGAGGGTGAAATTTGTCTCTCTTGAGAATGGATTTAGAAATGAAAAATGTTTCTTACACCTGACTATGAACGTTACAATGATCATAACATGTTTTCTTGGTCTCAGTTAACCTGCATGTACAACTACATAAAAGGAGAACCCGACGTCACCAGCTACGAGAGCTTCCCTGAAGATATGCTCCTCTACTACGAGTGAGTTTCCATAGACTGGACCGCCATCTTACTCAGGGGTTTTTTTCAAGCATGTGTGTCTCCTCGCAGTTACTCTCTGGTACCTCAGGCCACGTGTCGGGAGTATTTCAAGGCCATTTCCGGAGCAGACTTTTCTGTTTTTTCATCCACGCTAAGCTACATGCGAGATACGCTAGTGAGCAACGCCAAGAAATGTCTGGTGAGTTCTTTATTTTATTTTATTTCATTTTTTAGAAGAACCAAAAAGCTTTGAATAAAAAAAACGTTTTGTTTTATTAAAGATACTTTTTGTTCTTTAAAAGCTTTTCTTTTACACGTCAAATATTTTATCCACAAGTTGAACCTTTTGACTCTGATTTCGCTTCATAGTTTGTATCTGATGACTTTGCCTTTTCATTAGTGCTGATCTGATGAAGCTTCATCATTATCGTAATTATCTTCAGAGTCCACTAGATGGCGTCCCTTTTCACTATTTTCCTTTGTTTTAATAAAATAAAATACTAATAAAAAGGTCTTAGGATGTTTCTTGAAGGAGTCAGTAGATCATCAAACACAGAGATGGTTCCAAAGCTTAGGAGCAACAGTCTGGAAGGATTTCTCTCCTCTGGTCCTGAACCGTGTTCAGGAACCATCAGTAGATTCTGATCCACAGACCTCAGAGCCCGAGCTGGGGTGTAAGTCTGGATCAGATCACTGATGGAAGGTCTGACCATGAATAGATCTGAAAGAAAGAACCAGAATTTTTAAATTGATCCTGAAAGAAACAGTCAGCCAGTGAAGAGTTTTAAGAAAAAATTCGGAAAAATGTGAGTTCTTCTACTAGAGCAGAGTTTTGTATGAACTGCAGGCGAGACAGATCCTTCTTGTTTAGACACCAAAATAAACGGTAACAATAGTCTAAACGAGAAGACACAAATGCATTGGTTACAAGCTCCAGATCGTGTTGACAACATCTTTACTAACAGTCAAAATAAAACATAATTTTCAAAAGTATGGCGCCACCTACTGACCTCTACACAACATGACACTACTTCATGAAGCTTCATCAGACCATCACTACCTTCCACTGCTGTCTCAGTTGTGTAGATGAATGGATCCACCTTTGAAACCTCATTTAGTGTCCTATTCATAAACAGGTTCTGGCGTCATCTCTGTTCTTCTCGTTTTCAGAGCATAACCAGCACAGAAGCATCGAAGGACGATGTGGAAGTTTTGGGAAACATGTGCTGCTACATGGATGGCTCCTTCATTCAGAGCTCGGATCCTTACATTCTGGAAATGCTGAAAAACTGCGAGGACCTTACGGAGGATCAGGCGGCGGCTGTGGAGTCGTTGCTGGTCAGCGGGAAAACATCATATGGGTAAAACCTCTAGACTAATAACACTCCGTAGAATCAGCTGATTTGTACTTTTAAATCAATGAATGTATTTCTTGTCTTAAAGTGACCCTCAAAACATGATGTTTAAGACGTTGAAGAGCCTCGGGATGTTACCAATGTACCTGAGTCCTCACTTCTATGGACTCATCCCAGAGGTATATGGCAACCCTGTGAACTGTCCCGTTCAGTGGTGACTCACTGTTGTCTTCTGCCCTCAAGAGACCCAAAAGGAAGTTCTTGAAATACTTTTTAAAAGTTCTGAGAGATAAAGGCGTGAAGATAGAGAAGAAGAGGACACTGAAGAGGGACATTAAAAGTTCAAACAGGAAGAGATCCAGGCGAGCCGTGGGTGAGTCACTTTGTCGTCCGGTGAACTCAGAAGGTGAGATATAAGGCTGACCTTGAAATCATGTCCTCGGAAACAGGAAGCGATTGTGTACTCGGAGAGATAACCTATGTGGACATCATTTCCGAGGAGTTCCCGACCCAGTATCCAGACGTGGAGCAGTTTGACGCCTGCATCACTGCTGCCATGGTGAACGCTACTCTGGCTGAAATCATAGAGAAGATGGTGGAGGAGGATTATCTGAAGGTGGTTCTTGGCAAGGTCTACCAGGTTAGTGACATGTTCATGTAACATTGAGAGGTACACGTCAAGTCTTTCAAGATGTTAAGAAGGTGTAGAAGATGTGAAGGAGGTGTAGAAGATGTGGAGGAGGAATAGAAGATGTGGAGGAGGTATAGAAGATGTGAAGGAGGTGTAGAAGAGGTGGAGGAGGTGTAGAAGATGTGAAGGAGGTGTAGAAGATGTGGAGGAGGTATAGAAGATGTGAAGGAGGTATAGAAGATGTGAAGGAGGTATAGAAGATGTGGAGGAGGTATAGAAGATGTGAAGGAGGTGTAGAAGAGGTGGAGGAGGTATAGAAGATGTGAAGGAGGTATAGAAGATGTGAAGGAAGTATAGAAGATGTGGAGGAGGTATAGAAGATGTGAAGGAGGTGTAGAAGAGGTGGAGGAGGTATAGAAGATGTGAAGGAGGTGTAGAAGATGTGAAGGAGGTATAGAAGATGTGAAGGAGGTGTAGAAGAGGTGGAGGAGGTATAGAAGATGTGAGGAGGTGCAGAAGAGGTGGAGGAGGTGTAGAAGATGTGAATGAGGTATAGAAGATGTGAAGGAGGTGTAGACGATGTGAAGGAGGTATAGAAGATGTGAAGGAGGTATAGAAGATGTGGAGGAGGTGTAGAAGATGTGGAGGAGGTGTAGAAGATGAGGTATAGAAGATGTGAAGGAGGTGTAGAAGATGTGAAGGAGGTATAGAAGATGTGAAAGAGGTATAGAAGATGTGAAGGAGGTGTAGAAGATGTGGAGGAGGTGTAGAAGATGTGAAGGAGGTGTAGAAGATGTGAAGGAGGTATAGAAGATGTGAAAGAGGTATAGAAGATGTGAAGGAGGTGTAGAAGATGTGGAGGGGGTGTAGAAGATGTGAAGGAGGTATAGAAGATGTGAAGGAGGTGTAGAAGATGTGAAGGAGGTGTAGAATATGTGAAGGAGGTATAGAAGATGTGAGGAGGTGTAGAAGATGTGGAGGAGGTGTAGAAGATGTGGAGGAGGTGTAGAAGATGTGAAGGAGGTGTAGAAGATGTGGAGGAGGTATAGAAGATGTGAAGGAGGTGTAGAATATGTGAAGGAGGTATAGAAGATGTGAGGAGGTGTAGAAGATGTGGAGGAGGTGTAGAAGATGTGGAGGAGGTGTAGAAGATGTGAAGGAGGTGTAGAAGATGTGGAGGAGGTGTAGAAGATGTGAAGGAGGTGTAGAATATGTGAAGGAGGTATAGAAGATGTGAGGAGGTGTAGAAGATGTGGAGGAGGTGTAGAAGATGTGGAGGAGGTGTAGAAGATGTGAAGGAGGTGTAGAAGATGTGGAGGAGGTGTAGAAGATGTGAAGGAGGTTCAGATGATTTGGAGGAGGTGTAGAAGATGTGAAGGAGGTGTAGAAGATGTGGAGGAGGTATAGAAGATGTGAAGGAGGTGTAGAAGAGGTGGAGGAGGTGTAGAAGATGTGAAGGAGGTATAGAAGATGTGAAAGAGGTGTAGAAGATGTGAAGGAGGTATAGAAGATGTGAAGGAGGTGAAGAAGATGTGGAGGAGGTGTAGAAGATGTGAAGGAGGTTCAGATGATTTGGAGGAGGTGTAGAAGATGTGAAGGAGGTGTAGAAGATGTGGAGGAGGTATAGAAGATGTGAAGGAGGTGTAGAAGAGGTGGAGGAGGTGTAGAAGATGTGAAGGAGGTATAGAAGATGTGAAAGAGGTGTAGAAGATGTGAAGGAGGTATAGAAGATGTGAAGGAGGTGTAGAAGATGTTAAGGAGGTTCAGATGATTTGGAGGAGGTGTAGAAGACGTGAAGGAGGTGTAGAAGATGTGAAGGTGAAATAGAAGATGTGAAGCAGGTATAGAAGATGGATGTGAAGGATTATGTGTGTTTTGGAAGGTGTATCCATCGACAGTGCCGGAGAAGCAGGTGGTCCTCTTGGGTCCAGCGTCTCGCGTGGCCACGGCCGAGCAGGTGAACAGGTGGACCATCACCGAGATCGACACGCTGGCGGCGCTGATGTACACGTCGGACGGCGACCTTGACTCGGACATGGTGAGCTGAAGCCCGCGTGGTGTTGACGCGTCCTAACGAAACCACCATGTCGCTCTTCAAGGCGTTGGCCATCATCACCAAGTACCTGAGCGTGGACGGCAACAAGCTGCGCTGCCCGGAGCTCAACGTCATCCGAGGAACCAACCTCTGCTCGCTCCCCGTCGACGTCCTGCAGAACATCGAGGAAGACGCTCTCAGGTCTCTCTCTCTCCGTCCGAGTCGTGACCTGTGACCTCGGAGGTTTGACATTTGTGTTCGTCAGGGATGCGGAGCCGCTGGACATCGTCGACTGTACGCAGGAGAAGAAGAAGGTTCTGTTCCTCATCGCTCTGAGAGCTTTCTCTGCAGAAACACGCACCACCGTCTCCCAGGCGGACTATCTGCTCACCAGATCGTACCTGGGTGGGTCGCCCTCTTCAGAGCCTTTAGCTCAGCTCGGCTGAAAGCCTTTTCTCTCGTCACTTTTCCAACCGTTCTAACTTGTATGTTCTTTGCAAACTGAAAGACGTTCTTCCTGACGGTTGATGTTTTTTCCACAGGTGGCGCGTCGACGGACTATATTAAAAGCATGTCCGGCTCCGACGTCAACATGGACGTCCAAACTTTTTCCGGTTTGGATCCCGACGTTCTGATGGTAGGAATCGACAACAAAATCAAGTTCTGCTATAATGGCTGCTTATGTGTTGTTGTTCTGATGTCGCTTCATGAAGCAGTGTCATGTTGTTCAGAGGTCAGTAGGTGGCGCCACATTTTTTCAAAACAAAGGAAAATGGTGCAGAGACGCCATCTAGTGGAAAACATCAGCGCAACGCTGCTGATTTGAGAAATGCGCATTTTTTTTATGGCTGTGTCATCAGAATTTTGACACTTTGGCAGTTTTTAATAAATTCTGTTTAAAGCATTTAATTATTATTTTTTAAATATTTAATAAATAGTGCCTATATTCAAATTGTTATTATTTTATTCATTAAATGATTTATATATATAGTTATATATATATAACTATATATATATATATATATATATATATACACAGTATATATATAGTTATATATATATATATACTGTATATATATATATAGTTATATATAGTAATATATAGTAGTATATAACTATATATATAAATCATTTAATAAATAAAATAAATCATAAAATCATTTAATAAATCAAATAATAACAATATAATATATATATATATATATATATATTTTTAACAAATCAATATTTTTAATAACATTTGAAATAAAAATAAAAAATCGAAAATTTTGATATATTTGATATTTTACTGTAATTCCAATAGTAAATATTTAAATTAATAATTCCTACAATACAATTTTGATTTGTTTACTGTAAAATAAAAATCAATCTTCAAATATCAAATATCTTGAAGCTTCCAAAATTAAGATTTAAAAAATAATTGAGGAGATTCATTTTTTTTTCTGTATTTTCAATAAATGATCAATATCAAGACAGTACTGACCCATCAATCAAACGTTCAGCCAATCACGGTGAAACTAGTATATCAGCATTTTTATATTGATTTTATTAAAGGTTACGAATTAAAAATATTACATTTATAAAATATATATTTTAATTGTTGGAATTAGACTAACAAAGTATGTGGAAAAAACCAACAGCGCCATCTAGTGAGTCAAAAAGAGATTTCAGGGCTTTTTTACATCTACAAAAACAATGGACTGACTTTGACTTTGATGTTTGTCACAAGATTATTTTATTTATTAGTTAAAACAGAAAAAAAAAGGATGTTTGTGTTTCACAATTGACTTACTTACTGACCATTTGAGAACAAAATGAATAAAGTTCTGTCCAGGATGGTTAAGAAAAACTATATTTCAACATCTCCATGATGTAGGAAGTGACGGTCGACGAGGTCCGTGGTCTTCTTGGGAAACACCTTCCAGACCTGGAGCGGCACAAGGACGACCCGGGAGTTCTGGTCTGGATCAGGAACCGGTACCAGGTAGACCTGGACCGGCTGGGTCTGAGACTCACTGGCGGGAAGGCGTCGCCGACGACCAGCAAGCCGCCGACCACCGTGAAGAACACGGGAAACACCAAGAAACCCGCCACCGTGAAGGTCACAGGCACCAAGAAACCCGCCACCGTGAAGGTCACTGCCAACAAACCCGACACGACCAAGAAGCCTTCGTCGACCTCCAAACCCAACGGTGAGTTATTCTACGGCCTAGAGCCGACATTTTGACCTCTCCAAACATTCACCAGGTGGTCATAATGTTATGGTCGACATGAGAACATGTTGGTGATCGTTTGACTTTCGTCTCTTCAAGATGGCGGCCGCGTCAGAGCAGACGTGTTCTTCCTGCTCGCCCTCGTCCTCCTCGCCCGGCACCTCGTGTGACGCTTTCCTCGTCCTTTAACTTATGAAAGAGTTGATTCTACAAAGAAAGACTCGAAATATTTCCCACGATTCCTTTCGACAATAAACGCATCATTACCAGCAGGTTTGTCCAGTTTTAACTCATAACCCAGTGGTGTCAGAGGTAGGATGACGTGTTCAAAACATATTAAAACCATCTATTCTTACTTAACACCGTTTATTCCCCAAAGTTGTGTCTTTGAACGCAACACAGTCTTTTGTTGTGTCTTCGTGTTTATTAAGCGACGACAATTTTCCTTCGTCTTCATTAAAAACATTATTATTGATCGTGTTTTTACCGATTCAGTCATTATTTTCATGATTGATCTCACCGTCGCTGAAATAAACACACACACATACACACACACCTAAACACTTGCATACAAACACTACAAACACACACACTTGCATACAAACACACACATACACATACAATGACACACACAGAAATAGACACTTTCATACCAACACACACACTTGCATATAAACACACATAGACACTTGAATACAAACACTACAAGCACACACACTTGCATACAAACACACACATACACATACAATGACACACACAGAAATAGACACTTTCATACCAACACACACACTTGCATATAAACACACATAGACACTTGCATACAAACACTACAAACACAAACACTTGCATACAAACACACACACATTTACATACAATGACACACACAGAAATAGACACTTGCATTCTAAAACACACACACACACACAAAACCGGCATACACACAGGCACACACACAAAAACACAATTGTACCCACACACAGACACTTGCAAACAAACACACACACAGACACTTGCAAACAAACACACACACACAGACACTTGCAAACAAACACACACACACACACACACACACACAGACACTTGCAAACAAACACACACAGACACTTGCAAACAAACACACACACAGACACTTGCAAACAAACACACACACAGACACTTGCAAACAAACACACACAGACACTTGCAAACAAACACACACACAGACACTTGCAAACAATCACACAGACACTTGCAAACAAACAAACAAACACACAGACACTTGCAAACAAACAAACAAACACACACAGACACTTGCAAACAAACAAACACACACAGACACTTGCAAACAAACAAACACACACACAGACACTTGCAAACAAACAAACAAACACACACAGACACTTGCAAACAAACAAACACACACACAGACACTTGCAAACAAACAAACAAACACACACAGACACTTGCAAACAAACAAACACACACAGACACTTGCAAACAAACAAACACACAGACACTTGCAAACAAACAAACAAACACACACAGACACTTGCAAACAAACAAACACACACAGACACTTGCAAACAAACAAACACACACAGACACTTGCAAACAAACAAACACACACACAGACACTTGCAAACAAACAAACAAACACACACAGACACTTGCAAACAAACACACACAGACACTTGCAAACAAACACACACAGACACTTGCAAACAAACAAACACACACACAGACACTTGCAAACAAACAAACAAACACACACAGACACTTGCAAACAAACACACACAGACACTTGCAAACAAACAAACACACACACAGACACTTGCAAACAAACAAACAAACACACACAGACACTTGCAAACAAACAAACACACACACAGACACTTGCAAACAAACAAACAAACACACACAGACACTTGCAAACAAACAAACAAACACACA